>NW_015638979.1:577011-582641 GCF_001515625.1 Sinocyclocheilus rhinocerous | reverse complement strand
ATTCTGTAGTCTGTTATGCCCTGCCATATGCGTCTGGCGTCCTTAGTATCACAGAAGTGGTACAGTAAAAGTGTGGTATAAAAAAAAAAAAAAAAAAAAAGTATAATCATTTACTTACCTTCATATCATTGTCAACCCATAAGACTTTCATCTTTGGATTTTAGTATTCTGTCATAATTTAGTCCATCCACAAAAGTGTATGTAATCAGCATTTGCAAGTTTCAAAACACATCATAGAAGTAATCCATATAAATTATACAGTCACACTTCTCGCTATTAAGAAACCATTAACTATGACCTTTGCATCAATAAACTCCTAATTTGCTGCTTATTAAAAGTTAGTAAGGTGTTGTTAAATTTAGGTATTGGGTAGGATTAGGAATGTAGAATATGTGCTTTATAAGTACTAATAAACAGCCAATATGTTCTTAATAGGCATGCTAATAAGCAACTATGTTAGTTAATAGTGAGAATTGGCCCCTTTGTTAATGTGTTACCAATTATACAAAGCGATCATATATTTTCAGATGACTTGGATTAAATCGCTTGCTTCATATGGATAACTTTTATGACGAAATGTATAAACAATTTTTCTAAGATCTCATGAATATTGAATGACATGAGGGTAAATAGTAAATAGAGTAAATAATGTCTGAATTTTCATTTTTGGGGTGAACTATCCTTTTAATAAACACTGATGTTTGAGAAAAGTACATTATGTCCACCTACCCACACATCTGGGCAGGGCTGCACTCCACACTCTCCGGCCTCCACCCAAGCAAGTGATCTTAGTCTCGCCTTCCAGACGGTAGCCCGCAAAGCAGGAAAAGACCAGCGAGTCGCCGACCCCGAACTGGAAGCCCACCCTCCTGCTGTATGCGGGTACTCCCGGATCCTCACATGGCTCCAAGCTGTACTCTGTGGTACAGAGTCATAATAACTCTTAAACCTCCAGACTGCTTAGCCAAGCATGGGTTAGAGTAAGCACCATGACAACCGTGCCTTCAAGCACACTATAATGAACAGAATGAGTGATGCCCTCACCAGAGAAGGTGATATTGAATCCCTCGTATGACATGGAGAAGTCCGAGACGAAGCGTAGCTGGACGCTGAAGTTGCCAAACAGGCCTGCTTTGATGGAGGGCGGCAGGACGGAGCCTGTGAGCCTGGCCACTGGCTCTGTGAAGCTGCCGTCCTCGGTAATGAGCAGGTAATCATGGGAGTCCTCCAGGTGGAACGTGTGGAAGAGAAGCTGCACTCCTGGGGAGTTTCAGATGAGATTAGGGCCGTCAGTCACAAGCAAAATCTCTGTTTCAACCTCACAACCCACTGAGAAGCCTTCAGAGGGAACGTAATACTGATCGAAACAGAATCGCATTTGCCCGACATGGTGCTGAGTAATAAAATGTAGAGAAATGTGAAAAGTATCTTTAATTCGTTATCAAGGGTAATTTAAAAGGGCACAGAAAGGAACCTCATGGGTAAAATCAATGTGCCTCAAACTGTTATCACTTTCTATAGTTCGTGCAGCTCTTGTGGCTGTAACCTGTTCTTTTGTCTTACCTTTCCCATGAGACACTTCTACTGTCCAAGTGCAGTTCAGAGAGTTTGGGTAGAAATCTGGAAAACCAGGGGAAAGAACCGTTCCGGTTTTTCCATAGATAAAGCCCCCACACAAAGCTGGAAAAGCAATAACAGAAAGAACTTATGTTTGAATTACCTACTTTCCCTGAAAAAGAGTAAATCTAGCCTTGAAGTACATCCTCCATCAATAATTATTTTGGTTGAAGCTTAACTAGATTTTGTGAAGATAATGTGAGGGTAGTGCCAGGGCGTTGCTATTCAGGGGTGTGTTTCCCAAAAGTATCGTTAGCTAACTATGGTTGTTAGTTTAATTTAACTCTATTGGTAACAACGCAATTTGCACAATAGTTATTTTTGGGAAGCACACCCCAGTTAAGTTCTGAGTGGTTTCAGCATTTTATGGTTGCTTAGGATGTTTTGGGTGGTTGCCAGTGTGCTGCAAACTGTTCATTGCTCAAACAATATAATCATCAATGGTTCAAATATGAGCCCAGGTTGTGTTGATGCAGATTTCTGGGTCACACACTTGACAAACAATATCCAGAACATGTAAAATATTTGTATATAAATAAATACCATAATAAAGCTTCCTCTCTTTGTAGCGAAACTACAAGATGATGGATGCAAAACATGGAAATAGAGATGTTTTTACATGCAAAGCAGCAGAGTTTAACAATAGCCTAACTAATAAGAGGTTGACATTGGATACAGCACAACTACTTGTAAGAAGATCAAAAGGAACTATAAGAACTGAGACAATTTTCTGACTGGAGAACGTCTGTCAGTGCAGACAGTCAAAAAAGTGCTTGTTTTTTTTTCTCGAAGTACCAGAGCTGTAAGACAGACATCATAACAGGATACTGAATATGTCCTTGAGTCATGCTCATCGTCCTGCTTTTATCAAAATAAATCATATGGTGCAGGTTATGACAGGACATGCATTTTTGAGCCTCAGCATTTTGTCCTTAAATGGCCCATTAAATCTCTTCATCAAATGACAATTCTGGCTTATTAAATCTGAAGTCAGTCTATTCCAAAATTAGCGCAACTTTTCATAAGGTAAACTAACCGAGCCATACAACAGAACTAAAGCTAAGTTTATAGATTTGAGTAACAGTCATTTTAACACAGGTAATTGGTGGCACTGATTGTTGGTTGGAAAATAAGCTTTAGTTGGTCAAAGGTTACATCACCTAGTAAATATTCATGATGTTAAGTTAAATAATCCTACCCCCCACCCCCCACACACACTTTTCAGGATGTTCACTACTAGCCATAGGAATGCATCATTCCTGTTCAAATTTTTGCTCACAAATTTGTAGCAAATATTTATGTTTGGTGCGAAAAGGCCTTTGGGTAAATCCCTATTAACCATGGTATAATCACTCCAATGCAGTGCCTGAAGTGGATTATTGCTGTTTGACTCTAGTGTAGGTTGTTTACGGTTGCCAAACAATGCTAACTTGTAGGTCCCCCTTCATGCTGCCAAAACAGTTCTGATGCATGAACTCCATAAGACCTGTGGTATCTGGCACCCAATACATTAGCAGCAAATTCCTACAAATTATGAGGCCCATGGGTTTGTTGGTCCATCACATCCCACAGATGCTCAACTGGATTGAAATCTGGAGAATTTGGAGGCCAAGGCAACACCTTGAACAATTTGTCATGTTCCTCAAACCATTCCTGAACATTTTTTGCAGTGTGGCAGGGTGCATTTATACTGCTGAAAGAGGTTACTGCCATCAGGGAACTAACAGCAATGAAGGAGTGTACATGGTCTGCAACAATATTTGTAGGTGGTACGTGTCAAAGTAACATAAATGCCAAGATCGAGGTTTCTAAGCAGATCCTAACACTGCCTCCACCAGCCTGCTTTCTTCCCATAGTGCATCCTTCTGCCCACAACACACACGTACCTGGACATCCACCTGGTCTTCGTGGGCACTCTGCAACCTGCAACCTGCAATGCACTGTGTGCTCTGACACCTTTCTGTAATGGCTAGCATTAAGTTTTTTTTAGCAATTTGAGCTACAATAGCTCTTCTATGTGATCGGACCAGAAGGAGTAGTCTTCGCTCCTCATGTGCATCACTAGCTTTGTGGGCCCATGCCCCTGAAGCTGGTTCCCTGGTTGTCCTTCCTTGGAAATTTTGTCAGGCACTAACCACTGCATACAGGGAACACCCCCAAAAAACTGGAGATTTTTGGAGATGCTCTAACCCAGTCATTTACCCAGTCGACTGACTCTTCACTTTTTGCCTAATACCCCTTCAAAGGTGCCACTGTAACAATATAATCAATGCTATATACAATATAATCATTCAGTTCGCCTGTCAGTGGTTTTAATGCTGTGGCCGATCAGTGTAGTGCATTAACCAGAATGTTTAAATGGCTGAGAATATGGCTCGACAAATCAGAATTTTAAGTCTGAACTCTCCATTTAATAATAATAATCAGCCTGACAGGAAGGAAATGTGTAATCTTCTATGAACATGTATTTACATTCCCGCAAACAAATGGGGAGTATCTGTCCTGTCTGTAATGAAGGTCAGGCTCTGGTGAGAGCCCATCATGCTGAATCAAAGTCTGTTAGAGCAAATGCACAGAGCTGATAAGATGCAGGCATAAGAGAACATTGGGAATTCTAGAACAGACAGGCAACAGCCTGATTGCTCTTACGGGAAAACACTTTGTTTACTTCAATCCCTGTAATCGGAAAACAAATAAGATAAACAGCTTTATAGAGCACTCTCCTGTAGATATCTGGTTAAGGACTTCCATTATTTTTTCCCACTTCCCTGTCCTTTTCTCCTCTCCATTTAAGGTTATCTATGAAACAGCGCATGCCAGTCACCTCTCCTCTAATCAAAAATGTATGAACTCAAATCTCAGAGGAGTGTTAAGAGGGTTTACTCTTTCCCCTCTGATAAAACCGTAATGCGGCCTAGCAGGGTTGGATTATGGCCCGGACCAGTGCCCTCAGGCCACAGATTTTCAGGGGCCTCCAAAGTCTTCACCAAAGGAAACTGAACCCCTGGGTCCAATTTTTAGGCGTCTTTACAACGGGTGGTAGGGAGGAGCTGTTTCTCTTGTACATGACCAGAATTGAGAGAGCACAACATGGCCTACCGTCACAGCTGGGCAGGGCATGGTTCCACTGATGGTTCCTCTCACACACAATGGGTTCATCATCACTCAGAGTATAGCCTTGATCACAGCTGAACGTCACTCTGGAGCCGATGGCAAAATTGTTCCCGTGCCTTTTCCCATTCACCGGGATACCTGGATCTAAACAGGAATCTGTTTCCATCATAATGCCTGTGAGGAAGGAACAAAACAAAAATATTTCATTTCACCTTCAAGGTCTAAATTGAAAGGGGGATGTGTCGGAAGCACTTTACACAGTATAAATCAGCAGATATCAGTCGCCCAGTGGTCTCCTTCCTTGAACCAATACATTTTTATTTCTACTTACCTTTTCTATATTTTGAATATCATTTGGGAAAAAAAATGACAGCACTGTTTTTCTACATTGTTTCCCCTCAGAGGCTGGCATTTGAGGAATAGACCAATTTAGAGTACACGTCACAGTTACGTCACTTGCAGCTGCGTGCTCATAGTGGTTGCAGAAAAACACTGGGAACAAGTGGAGGTAAATGGGTAAAATCCATGGAATAAAAGCTCAAAAATAGTGAGTTTGTCAAATCTGAGGGAAAAAAAGCCAGAAGAGCCGAGGGGAAAAGAGAGAATGACGAGCTGTTTTTCCTTATTAGAATTGTGAGATATAATCTCGGAATTGCGAGAATAAAGTCAGAATTTTGAAATATAAAATCAAATGTATCTTTTTTTTATTCTTTTATTCCATGGCTCCATTGACTGCTACTTGAAAACCGTCATTTTCTGCCTCCAGATAGGCTCCGCCCACAAAAACCGTCATCCCTGTTTCGGATCTGTAAGACTATCCCACTCTCTAACATCAATTTCGTTGAATAACAGTGCTTATCGCTGGGTGACAAGCTCTTGTAATATGCGGAGAACATTTT
>NW_015638979.1:554947-575892 GCF_001515625.1 Sinocyclocheilus rhinocerous | reverse complement strand
GAGTTGTTTTTCCTTATTAGAATTGTGAGATATAATCTCGGAATTGCGAGAATAAAGTCAGAATTTTGAAATATAAAATCAAATTTACCTTTTTTTATTCCATGGCTCCATAGACTGCCACTTGAAAACCGTCATTTTCTGCCACCAGATAGGCTCCGCCCACAAAAAACGTCATCCCTGTTTCAGATCTGTAAGACTATCCCACTCTCTAACATCAATTTCGTTGAATAACAGTGCTTATCGCTGGGTGACAAGCTCTTGTAATATGCGGAGAACATTTTGAAAATGACATCTAATCAATATAATTTATAATCTTTTTAAACCTAACCATTTTGTACCGTATCCGTGAAATTCTCTAGCCGTAAAGGCTGGTTTTCTGCAACCATGATGCGCGCGCATCCTGAATGTTTACAAACCTATAATTGGTCTATATTTCCACCTGTCAGTTTCACATGCATTCGGATCTATTATTTGGCCGCTGATAAACCTCTGATAGCCGTCTGAAAGTCTGAAAAATGGGAACACTTTGACACGAATGAGTTTCATATATATCAGGCATAATGTCAGAGGTAATTTATTGGGAGTTGTGAATATTATTTGAGAATCATCTCATGTTCCCTCTTGCCCACATTTCTCATTCTTCTGTCTCTACTGCAGCACATTACATTATAATAAATATGTTAAATTACTGCTGAAAAAGAGCAACTGGAGAATATTTGTCAGGCCATTTAGTTTTTATAAAGATACCATTTGCATTTTTCAGTTAAGTTCATGGGGGTAAAAAGTGATAACATTTCATTTTACACACAGGCCTATTTGTAAAGTTGCAATAATACAAAACAAGCAGGCACATGGATATGTGCTATATTTCTAACAAGCAGTGCTAAATTTCTTAATAATGAGGTTTTGGAACAAGGATTGGTGTATTTAACACTCCAATCAAAACTGCACTTGAGCAGCAGGGCACAACAAAATCAGATTTCAAAACAAACTAATTCAAAGGGAAAGGGACTAAATGATTAAAATAAACATAAATGGTTGTAATTATAATAATAATAATAATAATAATAATTAAATTGCTATTGTCTACATAAGAACTTATTTAGCATTCATTTAATCCTTTATGTTTAGCCACATTTTTTTTTTTAATCTGCATTTTTTTTTAAACAAACATGTTAACTTTGTCTATTTATTAGGTTGAAAAGTGTTTAATTTATTAACAGTTCTGTTTTTAAATTAAGATAATTTGATTAAATTGGTTACTTTCTGTTTATTTACATATTTGCCTGGTAAGATGATTACAAAATGCTACTACTTCTGGTTTTACTTTTTCTATGAAGATATTATAAATGATTCATTTTATCATTGATACAATGAATATCACATTTAACTTTTGTATAGGTCCTTGCATGATTTTGAGGTGAGGCATCAGGGATGTAGTAAAGAGTAAAAACATGTAAATGTTGTTTCTTCGGTGGCACAAAATAGCATTTAGTCAACTTTTTTTATTAAGGTTTACTGACTTATTATTGCAGAATTTTACAAACATACCAAAATTTAAATCTCTGGTTTGACTCCAGTTATGTTACATACACAATATAGTGTACGATAATTTTATAGTTGATTTTTATTGAACTATGTACCTTGTCCATTTTAATACAAATAAATGAATTACTAAATTGTAATTAATTAATTAATACATTGATCACATAGGTGACCAAATCTGAATGTACATAAATGGGGTGAGTCACTCAGGGCAAGATGGGCTATGCAGATTTTTGTTTTAATCTTTCAAAAGAAAAATGGAGAAAAGAGGCTGTGATGTTCCCTTTTGCCAAAAAAAGGGAAGGAAATATCAGCACCCATAGTGTACTGAGATCAATCCAACTATCTGTAAGTGAAGATACAAAAATGCTGAAATACGATCTGTAGTTTTCACAAATAAACCGGCAGATCTAGGTGCAGGTAACATGGAGAAAGAGTACACATTGCTTATTTAAATATACTACTGACATTTTAACAATACCAATACAAAGCTGGCTGAAAATCAGAGAACTTGTCCTTTAACTGCTTTGAATATTAAATTGTTAAATTTAAATGTCCTTTGCTATGCCAGTTTAAGGGGGTCTATTTCTTTAGACTTAAAAGCTAAATCAATTAATTAATTAAAACACTTGCAAAAACACACAGAAACACACAATGGGATAAAACAAGGGAAAAGATCTGTAGTGTTTTTACAAGATTGAATATTTGATGGAATGTTTGGGTTTCAATCAAGACGAAGAACTCAGAGTTTCTTCTTGACAGGAAAGCTAAACTTCAATTGAAACACATTCCTAATATGTTGGAACTTTAATTGAAAGTGGCCTACTTTTACCTGTTGAGACATGTCTTCATGTTTATACACCCTTAAGAGCTGTGTTTGTAATGTTTGAGTTCAGAGAGGTGTGACGCACGAACGGGATGCTATACAGAGGCTGTTTGAAAATATGCTTAATTTTTGTTATTCCGCTAAGTGACACTAGTAGCACATGAACTGCATACTCCACCTTCAACAATAACATTGACATATAAAGAATTCAAAAGGCTTTTATGCTAGTGGTGGTTTATCTGTTACCTCTATATCTCTGTGGGGGGTCCACTAAAACAGATGCCAAATCCGATTTTGGCTTTTTCTGGCTTAATCCCTGTTAGCAAGTCGACAATAACTACAAGAGCATTAAAACAATAACAATGCTTTTAACAATAATGATTTGTCGATCTGTTGAGCCTGCACTAACAAACAAACAGGCCTTGTGTCAGCGGGACATTAAACTTTAATCGCACTCTACAGCGCAGTTTATAAACCCACCACCACTAAACACATTCAAAAAGAAAACAAACTTTATTTTCAGATCAATTTAATTATTCACAGAGGTCTCTTAAATTTAGCTGTTGCCTCTGGATGTTGATATTGGTCATGTGATGCTAGCACACACATGTTTCTCAAAATAATTTTTAGACAACTAGAAAACTATCATCTGATTGTAACCCTGGAGAAACCGTTCCAATTACATTACATGCACCAGAGAGCGTGTCCAGCCAAAATGTATGGAATATTGCAGAACCGCCCACCGTGGAGCGTGAAAACCCAATATCTGTGCATTTAAATCACTGCAGAGGAAAGATGAGAAGCTGACTCACTCTCATAGCGGATCTGGAAGCCTTCACTGGAACGACTGTTGTCGGTGGTAAAGAGCAGGTACATGTAATTGCCGGTGCTGATGAGGAAGTGGGGGGCCTGAGTGCCGTGGTACTCGCCGATCAGAGGCGACGAGTTGGAGGGCCCGTCCCGAACCTCCAGCGTGTCGTAATTAACCTCCGTCTGAAACCTGCACAGGAAATCGGAAAGAGCGGAACATCTGCTTACGACCCAGGTCTTTAGCAGAATTACTCTAATGAGGGAGATTAAACTGAAACTGTACTGAAGAGACTGCTGCCAGAGTTTCCAGAAAGGGGACAGGGATGGGTGTCCAGGGGTTTCATATGCAATGAAAAAAAAAATTCAAAACAAATCAATACCTGGCAAAAGATATCTTGATGGCATGATCCTTTCTGGCTTCAATCATCCATTCGCAGTTGAGGGAGTCTTTGTAGTACCCGGGCCAGCCAGGGGACAGTAAGACTCCTATGGGAGCCGTTAGATGTCCGCCACATGGAGCTGGGACAGTGAGAGTGCAGAAAAATAAAATGTCAACAGCAGCCCATCTCACAAATCCCAGCAGCACCTTCAGAAGAGGTGCAGAAGAGTAAAGTCTAAGAGCTCTCTCACCTTCACACCGGGGGACGGCCGCATTCCACACCACGTTTCCATCCTGGATGACACAGGTGATGGATTCGGATCCGTGGGTTTTGATGAAGCCCTCATCACACGTGAAGAGCACTGAGCTGCCCAGTAAGAAGTGCTCTCCAAAGCGCTGCCCGTTGATGGGAATACCAGGGTCGTGACATTCATTTTGACCAAAAGCTACAGACATGGGATACAAGTATAATCAGTGCTGAAGCATATAATACTTAATCTAGGTCCTGCCTGCTCTTGCCTGAGAAGATATCAGCACTTAACTTTCATTAAGAGTACCTAACCTTCAATTAAGTCAACTATAATTATCTTTTAAGAAACAACTTACACAACTGATCTTGCCCAGAATGCCCAGTCTCATAAGGCAAATGTTGCAGTAGTGAAAAGTACCTGTGTGGCACCAAAGTGTCACTAGAATTTGACCTTATTTTGAGAATCCGTAACACACATGTGTGAATAAAACGCTAACATACATGATACCACTAAACCTTACACATACTGTATATAGCCGCCTCGGTACTCTTCACATGATAGCATGTATTTGAATGACGCCAAATATGTAGGGGCAAATATGTATGGGTATTGTGAATTACAATACACTGTTGTATGAATTGCATACATTTCCATAATTGTCCTGTACACCAGTACAGTTGAATTTAGCATGGAAACGGACATAATGCAGTGCATGTAAACAAAGCTAATATACACAGCTGCACACTCTGATGGCAACTCAATTTCTAATTTATTCTACAAGAGGCAAATTTTTTGTCATTTTCTTAGAATTTTAATCCACCCACCATCAAAATGTCACTTCGGGAACATCTGGATTATCTTTGAATGTTACCTTGTGTTTAAGTTATGCTCTCATGTAGAAGCAAAAGCATTTTGTCAAGATTTTCTATTATAGTAGGCATTACGTAAGTTTAATTGTTTGTACACTGTGTGGTCAAACAGACCATGCACACAGACATTAGGGTAAGAATTAGGGTTAAAAGCTACAGTAATGTATGTAATACTGCATAATGCAAAGCATACGTATATACAATATAACAAGGCATTAATTTACTTTGCTTTATGGTATGGTTGAATGCTTGATTCTGATTGACTGAATTATTTAGAATAATTTCAAATCAATGAAAATATTTAATGCACACTACAATTTGTGTCGTAGCAGCATTAACACCATTGGGTGTGCATGAATTTTCATAATTCATCAGTCAGTTGTTAACCCTTACTTAACTTTACATTAACAGTTACAATTTCCCATGAAAAATAAATCTGAATCACGTGAAAGAAACACAGACGTTGAGGCGGTGCGTGGATAAACGTCAACAGAGAACATTCAGTCGCATTACAGCCTTCGTTTCTAAACCCTCTATTTTTTTCCGCCACACGGTGGTTTGAGACACACTCAAGATGGCTTGAAGATTTTTGTCAACTCTCTGTTTTCCCTTAACACAACTCTGCAGACAGCTCACATATGTGTCGCACATGCATCACAGATGTCAGTGTGGAAGCTTCAATTATTCAATATGTGCACTCGCAGAAGCAGAGAATCCTGTCAAAGCTATTTTAGTGTTTTCATTTGGTGAACACATCTGTCTGCGAGGTCCCTGTGGAAGTGTGATGGCTAATACATGGAGACCTCGCAGCCAGGGCTTAGGGCATGTACGCAGCTCTACCCCATTCCCAAATGACAGTCTCATTGTTCTTACGGCCATGCCTGATAGTTGCTCCAGCGCCACTTTGGGAAACATGTCTACTCCTTTCTGAGACAATGGCACACCATTACTGAAGCAGCACTGTTGAGATATCAAACCACACAATCCACTGACACTGACATTGCCTACAACTACTGGCTCCATCTACCACCCCATTTTGTTCCCACATAGACGTGCCAACACAGATCTCGGTCACAGTTTCATCTATTCACTAAAAATATAAATATGTTCAGTTTCAGTCATTTTTAGCTTACTGACTTGAAGTATCCCTAATGGCATTTTAACAGTCAAACTATCTTTAATATTGTTAATAAAGAGCAACGGTACATATATGCACTTAGCAAATCCATTTTAAAAATCCAAAGCATGTTTCATCAGTATATATGTTTCCTAGGAATCAAACCATTACCTTGGCATTGCTAGGACACGCTGTACCAGTTAAGCTACATAAACACTACACTGGTATCAAAGTTACATTCCAGAGAGGGCGAAGCAAGCTAGCTAACTTTTCAATGACAAGCTAGAGGAAGTCTCACAATTCCCTTGTGTAAAATTACATACATGCGATGCTGCTTTAGAATTTGTTCAAAAGAAAGTATCTTAATCATGCTGCCTACTTTTTGATAGAGTCTGTCTATGCCTTAATATGCTGCCTATGTAGGCAGCTCACTGGGTTTCACAACAGTGTCATTGTGAATCGAGATTATCAAGGTCTGCAGTGCACCAAGACCTAAATACTAAAACACATTTCTGTTTAAGTTCAAAGATAAGCTCATCTCAGTGGAAATCATATTTGTCAATGTAATTTTAATAAAAACCTAAAAACTAATTAAACTCAGAACTCTTGCTATGCATGACTATATTTTGATTCATGTGGGGGACAAAAAAGAAAAAAGAAAGAAAACCAAAGCTTGTTGCTGTAAATATGGAATCCTATGAAACTTGTACTGAAGGTCAAAATGCCCTTTAAGTGCTGGAAGTATGAAGAATAGCATTTTTCACAACAGAGATATGCCTAATAAAAGGTGATGGGATTGCACCATAACATTCTCTACCTTGAGCAGTCAATATTACAAATGAATCTATTCAACTTCAAAGATATTACTCTGACTTAAATCCTATAACAAGCTGCATACTGCAAAAACATAAAGTGACCCCTTGTTCTAGCAAGATGCAGGGAAAAATAAGATAATTGACTACCCCTGAGGGAAAATGATTAAAATGTATTTCAGACTGAAAGGAATAATTTCTACATAAATACAAAACAATCACACAATTATGCTATGCAATGTATAACCAGGAGGACACAGCCAATATGGCAGATCTTGCCTTTCGAACAAAAGAGCCAATCACTAATCTGCAAAGTCACCACCTGGTCTTTATGTGAAACGTGGGCTCAGATTTTTCTCTACACTGTACTCGCACATTGGACTAGAACAACCTAAAAAAATACAGTATACTTCTTTTTTTTTTTTTTTGAAGAATAAGAAGCAATGTTTATGATACCATGCTGTTTTGAAATATGGTCTTGAAATGCAAGTTTGTCAAATACTTTTTGACATTTTGGTATTTCCCCATTCAGTTAGATAGGAGCTATACTTGCATGATTGAAAATAGCTGCCCGACGACATTCCCAAGATTGCTGCCGAGTGAACTGACTTGCCTTGTAAGGGACTTTGTTATATCCCAGTTTAATATGCAGATATATTGCCTTATAAGCAATCCGTAGGATGATTTCCCTGAAAAGGTGAAACAAAGCGGCTCTGTGGCATTATCAAACATCGCTCTATATGAGCATCCCAACCAGCCCAACACAGCTACATTATTTGTGCCCCTATTGTTGCAGAAATTGCACATTTCACCTCTAAAACACAACATAATATTAAAATCACATTTACTTGTGTAGGTGATGTTAAACCCCTTTCCCGTGTTTGAGTGGTCCGACTGGAACTCCAAGCGCATGATATGCCCATTACTGGCGATCTGCGATGGTACATCCTTCCCAGAGAACGTTCCAAAAGTGGTGGGTTCCGGCATGCCATCGTCTTTCACAATAAGATAGTCAAACTGGGGCTCCAACTCAAAATCACTGAAAATGAGATGGATCCGATTGCCCGGCTCCGCTATAATGAGCCACACACAGTTCATGTTGTTTCCGTATTCCTCTGGGTAGTTTGGCGAGAGGATGATGCCTGACGGAGTGGTGAAATTGAAGAAGCAGGAGACTGTGGAGATGAAGACAAATATATATAATTCCATTACAAAGGTTACACTATTTATTTTCATTCACAATAGATGCGCTATCAGGAATACTATTTTGTCTCTAAAAAGATGAGAGAAAAGAGGATTCACATAGACTATGATAATGAATTGTTTGCATGGTGCAGAAATGACGACATGTCATAGTCTGAGCTTTGTCAGGAAAGTAAAAAAAAAACAACAACAACAACAACAACAAAACATCCATTTAATACATTAACAAGCTACTGCTTCCTCTTATCGCAACACTAAACAAAATTACCATTGCATGACAGGATTATCTCAGACAGATGGATTGAGGGTTGAATTCACTACAGTTGTGCCTGTGTGCATATATTTATTTATATTTTATTTGTATTCTTATTATTATTTTAATGTCAATTTGGATTATTTCAGATTGATAGATATTGTATGCTATCTTTTTTTGTAGACTGGGCATATCTCTAGACATGTGTAGTCAAACAAACACACAGTTCTTAGTGCATTCCCTCTTGAGAGAAGAGGAGACAGTAACACTTTCCAGAAACAGAAATATGATAATTGACCTCTCCTACAGCAAACCTGGGAATTGCTAGCGTGGACGGATGCCATTCGGCTTCATATCTGCCCCTAATCTAGATGTCATGCTTTTACAGAAGCGATACATTAATCATTCTAAATGGCAACATGTTAATTATAACCAAGCATTTCAGAAAATGACTCTTACAGACGCAGCTGGGTTTGTTTCCAGACCACTGGTTATTTTGCTGGCACGATATTGTCCTCTCGCCAACCAATTCAAAAGCAGCCTGACACTCAAAGGTCAGCACATCACCGTGTAAAAAACGGTCCCCAGTTCGCTTTCCATATGCAGGGACGCCTGGGTCTCCACATCCACCTTTCTCAATTTCTGTGGAAAACAAGAGAGCATGATTTATTTAATTTAAACATGTTGTTTTCAGCCTGGCAATTTGACCACCTTTTGACATTGTAAGTAGCATAACACGGTGTTGCTCTAGGACTTGGATTTTGCAAAAGTAAACAAAAAATGTGCTTACGGAAATGTATTAATATTAACATGAACTGCATAAGCCCAACAATATGGAAGAAATATTTCCTAAATTGACAATTTTAATTTTTACATGTCTCTAGAATTTCTTTAAATCAAAAAGTATGAAAAGATTCTGTGCCAGTTAAGTAAAGCAAAAACATATGTTTATAATTGGGTGCGTATATTCAATAAATAGAAGAAAAATACAAAAAGCCAAGGCAAAAAAAATCCGCAAACCAAACGAAATGCAAAGATCAAAGATCTAGAATTTCTTTGACATCAACAACAAAAGATGGGAAACATATTCAAACATTCAGAGGTTGACAAACCTATTAATGTTGCTATCCTAATATATTTATATTGCTAGTTGCCTTTTATCATTTGCATTTAGCATTACTTTTTCTGTGCCGTCCTCGACAGTATCAGAGCAGTCCTTTGACACATTTTTGAATACTGAGCTAAGGCTGTATATTTCCAGGAAATGTTTTGGAAGGCAGCATAAAATGACAGTGACAAACGAATGATGTTCAGGAAGAGTTCATTTTTATGTTAACAACTATGGTGTCAGCTCAGCAGCAAGCGCTCTATTGACCCAGCCAACCGATAATCTACAGGGGATGAGTTTCCCACTTGCGGCAGATTCCACAACCTCTACAAGGTGTTAAGAGCATGCTAAATACCTTCAGTGCTGCCACAGGCGATTAGTTTAAGAATCCACAAGAATAGTAGACTATCGTGTTAGGACTGCCAACTTATCAAAGCAAGCCGCTCTTACAAGCAACGGTGTTAAATAATGCACAGGAAGGCTATCTGGAACATTAACAGTTATAGAAATGCTCTGTTAAACATTCGCATATATTTTTGTACGGGGTTTTTAACACAGTTAACACACCATTAAGCTAATGTGGTTACCTTGCTTAAGCTCTAGACCAAACAAATCTATTATGTGTGCTATTGACAAAAATGTCAAATTTGCCAGGACAGGTCATTGTGTTCCTTAGACACTGGCAAAAAAAAGGCTAATAAATTAAATGTAATAGCCGCCATAATTGGAAAAAGAAATCATCTGACATTTTCTGTGCAATTAAGTGTAAAACTGTTTTTTTTTTGTTTTGTCAAAGTTCACTTTTGTTTTTCTTTGGTAATTACTCAAGCATTTTCTATTTAAAATCTATTAAATGTTATTTATTTTATGGTCATTCTATCGTGGATTTGTTATTTAATTAAATTTTTTTTTTTTTTTAACAGCAAAATTCTTTACCTGGAAATAATGTTAGAACCTGCTTCCCACACAAGTGGGGGAACAGTTCGCCTAAAAATGAAATCTGTCATTATTTACGCACTCTCACTTTTTATTACATATGTATGTTATTTACAACATACATGTGTTGACACTTTAGGGTATTTTTGTATTTCTTAAGGCAACAAGTCTGCAGGTATAAAGTAGTCCATGACTTGTTTTCATTTTCCTTGCATTTTTTAAAGTCATGCTATAGTTTTGTGTGAGGAACAGACAAGAAATTGAAGGCATTAAATACTGAAAATTACAAATGATTGACACCAAAATAATGAGATTTAGGAGTTGTGGAGGGAAAAATTTAAATTTGTCAATGAGCAATAAAACTGAATTCCAGCTTATCGGTTTGGAATTAAATTTGTAAATAATGAACGATTTTCATTTAGTGAACTATTCATTTAACTCTTTAGAAGGTTGGCTTTAATTATCTACTATGAAATGAGCCTTTGTTCTGTCTGATAAAGCTTATTGTTGGTGACCACAGTTTTTGTAAAGTTTAGAACTTCCGTTGAGGGGAAAACCATCCTTTGCCAATCTAAAAACTTTTAAATGAAGGTATGAAATGATGAATTTGAGTTTGATATCTACACGGCCTCAAACAAAGTGTCCCACCAGTGGGTACCGGTGGAAATGTCAAACATGACAACGTGACTAGAAGCACAAGTGTGAAATTGGGTTTACACAAAGTTAATTGGGTTTGTGTCATTGTGCTGGGCTATCCAGACAGTGAGAATTGCTCAATTGTGAGGTTATAGTTCACAGTGAAGAGCGGCTAGGGAACAACTCCTTTTTTTTTAAGGAAGAAACAAAGGGAATAGATAAATACAAAATAAAATGTCTACTTAATCATGTTGAATAAATTAAAGTGTTTTCATATTCTATTTAAGGAAATCCACTCTGTACTAAAACAACTATACATACCACTTGAATCTGGAAATAAACTAAATATTTAGAAATGTAAATAAGAAATATTATGCTCTATTTCTAGGTCCAATTGGTGACATTGATCATGTGAAGAAATATCACCTTTTCACTCAAATCATTATAATGATAATGTCATTTGTAACAAAAAAAAAATGTAAAATGAAAACTTGTTCACTAGTTGATATAATTTAATTAAATAAGAAATGAATGCAAAATAGAAACATTTTCATTAGCTGATCAAATAATTTAATACAATTTCTTAAATTAGAACAGGATGTAAAATAGAAACATTTTCACCACACTGTCATGAGTTCAGATCTTGAGCTGATAATTTGATAATGGTGCAACATGTCAACAAACTTATCACTGCATCTAAACCAACAACATGTCTGTTAGATCCTGTACCCACTAAATTACTGAAGAGTTGTTACCTGTAGCATAAGAACCGCTTCTCAATATTATCAACTTGTCGTTGTCTTTAGGTCACATCCCAAAACCATTCAAGCTGGTGGTTATTAAGCCTCTTATTAAGAAACCACAACTAGATCCGAGTGAACTGGCAAATTACAGACCCATCTCAAATCTTCCTTTTATGTCTAAAATTTTAGAAAAAGTTGTGTCTGCTCACGTTTGGGGTTCAGACACACTCTCTCTGTTTAAATCTAGATTAAAGACACATCTCTTTGGCCAAGCATTCAAATAATCCATCTCATAATCTTGTACTGCAGTTATATCTGATCAAATGCACATTGTTATTCTTTAGCTTGGGTTAAACAAATCAATGTTGCTTGATTGGAACAGCAGTTACGCTAATTATGTCTCTGATTGTTTATCTGTTTTTGCCACGGGATTGATATAACTGGGATTTACACAAGCTTCAGTCTGTATCCAGAACACCTGAGAAGAGATGATGCCAACCCCTCAGAGGACCTCAGATGATGCCAACCCTGAAACAACATACAGAACTACCAAATTTTGCTATAAGTTTGATTGCATCATATAATAATTGCTGTTAATAGTGTTCATCGTCTGTTTTATTACGTCTTTAATTGATTTTTCCGTACATTAACTGACAGTCACCACTGATAAGCTACTACTAAATATTGTAGAAACTTAATTTTCTGTAAAGTTGCTTTGCAACGATTTGTATCGTGAAAAGCGCTATACAAATAAATAAACTTGAACTTGAACATGTTTACTTGTGAATACAGAATGGCTGTTTCTGTAGCAATTTTTATCGGTTTATCTGTGTATATGTAAATACATGCCTCATTGTATTCTCAGATCTGACTTGCTTTGATGCTATTCTCCTGCAGGGTGAACGGCAGGTAGAATATTTCACGCAAGCTTTTTAAACATGTCTGCACAGCACATATGCTGCTCCATTTGCCTTCAATTTGCATGCCTTTTTAAAACTGGTACGCTTTAGCAACCGAAAGTCACCAAGTCATATATTTTCACTGTAAAAAGGAATAAACAACACACTGATATTTCTTGGAAAAGAAGAAAAAGGTGACCATTTACAGTCCTGTTTCATCACTTAGAGTTGGTGGAAATGACCTTAAGAAAGAGAAAACCAGTGACATACCTTCATATACAGCCTTGAAACCTTGCGATCCAATCGTGTCATCGGACTGCAGATGGAGCCACATCTGGTTACTCATACTCACAATCAAATCGGGCACGCTGGATCCCGTGAGGCTAGAATAGAGGCACAAAATCGAAATGTATTCTTTGATTTGTGTATTCGTATGGAGCTATGAAAGCATATACATAAACCCAGTGCCTATGTCATGTGGAGGTTGCTTTTGAAAGAAAACTGTTATTCCATGGGCATAAATAAGTAAGTCATGGAGGCGTTTGTGAATAGAAGCATGTGTCTGTTCAAAGTTTAACATAAGAACCCTTTTTGCTCTACTCACACATAAAGGACTCTTCGAGCATCACCTATCTTCCCTCCGTCGCCCACTGTTAATGTATCGTATGCTCGCTCTAGATCAAACTCTTCAAAAGCCAGCTTGATGACCTACAGGAATGAAGGAGAGGTCAAGACAAACACCATAGAGCAAAATGCCCAGAGCAGAATGGGCCTATTCACATGAGGCTGACTCAGAGAGTGATCGTATTAAAAGAAGAAGAAAAACACAACAGCAAGGCAAGCCAGTCGTCGCTCTCAATTCTTTTCCATGGCTACACATGTAAGGCTGATTGAAGAAGCAGAGATGAAGGTGCAATTAAATAATTTTGTTTAATTCAAGATATGTGAGACTTTGAGAAGTTCTGCCATGTGTGGTGCAAAGTCCGAGGAAACGGGATGCATGTTCATTTGATGTAAGCACAGAAAGGAAGGCGGCAGAAAGAAAATTGGATTCAAGGAGAGATTGCTAGAAGGAGAAGAAAAAAATCAAGCTTAATTAGGACAACCCTATGATCAACATCCTCACATTTTTTTTTAAAACGGTCCATTAAAGAGCCATTATTTTCATCCATATTCTGTCCCATCTTTAAATATGACTGGTGTCATTTTTTTTTCAATGTTACCTTCTACAATTTCATATTGAAGAGATAATTCACTCAGAAATGACAACTGTGTCTTCATTTACTCCCCCTCATGTTGTTCCAAAACCAGTGGAACACAAAAGAAGATGTTATGCAGTATGACAGCCTCAGTCACCATTCGCTTAGTTTCAATGCTTTTTATTTTTTTTGAATACAATGAAAGTGAGAGGTAATTGAGACTGCCATTCCGCCTAGATTTTCCTTTTGGGTTCCACTGAAGAAAGAAAGTTTGGAATATTCTGAACATGAGAGTGAGTAAAATTTATTTTATACTACTATTTTAATATGCAGGGAAATAAGCAATTTGTAAGTTGATTACTGTTATTCATAATATTTCCTACTTGAAAAAGTCACAGCACAGTGAGACATGTACAAATAAGTCATATTAACATTTTATAATTGCTGCAGTGTCTATGGTCACCATTTTGTTTATTAATAGTAATAGAGCAAGCACGCTGGCTGCATCCGTTTAAAAAGAAAGGAACGATTCAGCAACACTGAGAAGATCTTGACAAGCAATCTGTATAAAATGTCAGTGCTGATACAGAGACGTTTGGCGAGACCTTAAACTAAGTCTAAAATACAGGCTTTTAAATTATCCTGTCAAAAGTAAAGATTATTTTTTTCTTCTTTTTCTTACAGAAGACTTAGCAAGAGGATAAAAACAGCACTCATGGTCTACATAAACACAATCAGAGAGTGACAGGACATCTTAGCGATTGTTCCCTGAACCAGCTTAAAAGAATGATTGATTTCTTTATTTTATACAAAACTAAAAAGGCCTGACAGCTGCCTCAATGACTCTCCCTGAGTTTGAGAGAAGACGGCTCTCGATGCTCTTCAGAAATTGCTAAATGGTGTGGGTTTATCGTGCATTTTTATTCGTCCAGGAGGGGGAAAAACTGAGAAAGTATGAGTTTTTACAAATCACATTTAGTGTTAGTTACAAACAGCATTCCCTCTGAGCTGTGAGTTGTGTGGCAATGCACATCTGATCTCGCCACTGCACAAACCAACAAAATCCAGTCCAAAAATTGTGAATGACTACAGTTTGGGTCTATATGTCATGTTAATTTGGCTTTAAATATTTCTGGCCAAAAAGGAGGTCATTTACCGACATAAAGGCCTACTTGCACCACATCAAGCTTTTATTACAACACACATTTTCTAGAAAATTATTCAAATATGCAAGAGCAATAAAAAAAATTGCAAACATAGTTACAAATTCTGCCTGAACATGCCTGCATTATCATCACAAGATGCATTAACATTACAAGGTTCATTTCATTTCAGAAATATCATATTAATTTGCTCCAAAAACACTATACATATAGCCCTATACATCAAAAAGCTACAAATTAAAATATTTTTGAATGCTCCCAATACCAGAGGATAAAAACAGCACTCATGGTCTACATAAACACAATCAGAGAGTGACAGGACATCTTAGCGATTGTTCCCTGAACCAGCTTAAAAGAATGATTGATTTCTTTATTTTATACAAAACTAAAAAGGCCTGACAGCTGCCTCAATGACTCTCCCTGAGTTTGAGAGAAGACGGCTCTCGATGCTCTTCAGAAATTGCTAAATGGTGTGGGTTTATCGTGCATTTTTATTCGTCCAGGAGGGGGAAAAACTGAGAAAGTATGAGTTTTTACAAATCACATTTAGTGTTAGTTACAAACAGCATTCCCTCTGAGCTGTGAGTTGTGTGGCAATGCACATCTGATCTCGCCACTGCACAAACCAACAAAATCCAGTCCAAAAATTGTGAATGACTACAGTTTGGGTCTATATGTCATGTTAATTTGGCTTTAAATATTTCTGGCCAAAAAGGAGGTCATTTACCGACATAAAGGCCTACTTGCACCACATCAAGCTTTTATTACAACACACATTTTCTAGAAAATTATTCAAATATGCAAGAGCAATAAAAAAAATTGCAAACATAGTTACAAATTCTGCCTGAACATGCCTGCATTATCATCACAAGATGCATTAACATTACAAGGTTCATTTCATTTCAGAAATATCATATTAATTTGCTCCAAAAACACTATACATATAGCCCTATACATCAAAAAGCTACAAATTAAAATATTTTTGAATGCTCCCAATACCCCTTAACCTCTACAGCTTAACTTTCAACCCTTCAAACCTAACAGCCCCATCTCCAAACTCAAAGGGAACACAAAATAGACCATAAATCGACACGCTCCATAAACAACAAAGAGGCTACAAATCTCCAGTGCCTGTGATAAAAAAGATATTCTTCAGCCAGTGTTGAAGTGCATGTCCCCTTCATTTTAATTAAATCAGACAGTATAATATACACAAAATGCTTTTTCCCCACAGTACTAGGCCCTGTCTGACTAGTCATTTCCTCGCTGAGCTACAGAAATCCAGCATGCATTTCTGAATACATAATGCAGGAAGTAAGCTCTGCCTGCTACCAGGAATGATTTAGATTCTAGGAACAATTTTTAAACTTTTCATATTCTTACTTGACTCTTCTTATTCACATACCATGTGTAATGACCATCCAGATGATATAAAACATCAATATGTGACCCGTGCTGGCAAAATGAGTCGGAATGTGCACAGTCTAATTTTGAGCTACAGGCAAAAGAAGTAAAAAATGTACTGACTCTTTCGCCTTAAAACGGCTGTAGCTCAGTAATTTTTTGTCTGATTCCAACAAGTCATATATAATTTTTAAGGTATTCTAATTGAGAATGTGAAAATAAATATATATATATATATATTTTTTTTTAATTTGCTCATTCTGACTCATTTTGCCAGCACGGGTCACATATTTAACCTGTTTTATGTTAAAAGTTCGGTTACATTGAAAAAAAAAATTGCCATCCACTGACATTTCTAAATATCATAGAAAAGCAAATGTTTGAATCCTTTGTTTTTATAAATTTTAGTATGTGCAGCAGTGGTTGTGATGGCTCCTTTCACTGGAGAAAAAAAAATCAACCTAGTGGAAAGTGCGCTGAAATATAATATATTAAAGCTAATATGAAAGACAGCACTAAATGTTTTAGCTAAAGCAATTCAAGGACAGGAACAAATAATTTTATGAGCTGAATCTGACTGAGATTCTTACGTTACGTCAACTTTGTATGAAAGTAATATTTTCTAGTAAATGACGTGGTGCGGTGAGACCTCTTGACGGTAAATGGCTTCTTTTTTGGATGGACAATAAACATTATCCAGGCCACATCAACATGACAAAATGCTACTGGTTTGTAAGCAGACTGATATCTATTACAGAAATGGCCTTGAATCTGACTGTATCAGCAGTCAGAACATGTTGACCTTCTTGTCTCAGACCATATGCTATGACAGAGACAAAGATCAAGACTGCATTTTTATGATCTTTTGAGGTCTTAACATTCTGTTCTGAACAGAGTTTAAGAAAAAAAAGACAAACTTTTAAAGAATGTGATAGACTGCAACGGTTGGAGTTAAAAATCATCATATGTGTTCTACTGAAGAAACAAAGTCACCTACATCTTGGATGCCCTGGGGGTAAGCAGATAAACATCAAATTTGTGAACTATCCCTTTAATGGCAGAGAGAGCTTTCTACATGGAATATAACAAGAAGGTGCTCTAAGGTCAATGGTTCAACATGGTATAAAACAAAAAGCTAGATAACAAAGGCACTACAATTTATTTAAATGCCTTTATTATTACATGGCTATACATACAAAAATGATAAGATCCTTTGCGTTTCAGCGTAAGCCTTCCCCAGGAAGCGTAACACAGGTGAGTGTAAGTTGATCAAAGAAACCAACCTTTTACAATGCATACTCTAAAAATAATAAAGGAATGTTTTCCACAATAAAAGAACAAAAGGAATAATTTATATGAGTATAAAATATATTCAAACATAAACATACATCATTTGTATCTATATTGTTCAACTAAATATTTAAATGCTTGAAAAATCCCACTCAGAGACTTTGGTCTCAGAGTGGCGATGCAAATGAATCCAAATGAATTAGCGCTTTGAATCAATGCACTAAAATAATTTCTACTTATTCACAGAACTCTACTGCCTTTTTATCATGAAGTTTGAATAAATATCAATATTTGATACATACATTGCAAATATACACTACAATTCAAAAGTTTGAGGTCAGAAGGATTTGATCAAATAAATCATAAATGTAGCCTAGATTTTATATATTATAAATCTTACGAGCCAAAAAGTTTTGAATAGTTATATATGGTGAATATTTGGTGTATTATCCAGCTAAATAGTTGCTAAATGTCTGCTAAATATCTGTAATGAAAATTGTGTTATACTGTTGGATCATTTTACAGTAATTTCAAGATCTGAAAGTAAATTCAATAATGTCACACAGACACATTATCTCAACATTAAAATCTGGAAAGATGCAAAGCATGGGGAGCAGAATAGCTCTTGTTTATTCTAATATGTTGTTTTGACTTTTTTCATTTGGTCTTGATTTAGTAACAAAAGCATGAGTCACTCTCACGGCGTGTGTTGAGGTCATGCCGGATTGTATTACCATCACTCTTGCCACAGAGCTGAAGACGTGTGGCTGAACCTAATCAATTCTGGAGACGCAGTAATAGCGAGAGACAGTCATGGCAAAAGGTTGACAATTATGCAAACACTGTGGACTGCAATGCAAATGTCCTCACAAATTATCTCTAAGATTATTTTTGACATTTATGCAAGGTCCCATTCAATTATGTGTCTTGGTGGCTATTCAGCAGCATATCAGGCTTTGGTTTGGCAGATTAAAAATGGACCGTTTGTGGAATTCTATACTGGTTTAACTTGGAGTCAGCCTTAGGTTGCAATTTAGATTTAAATTGAAGACGTACCTTCTCTGGATCCACCGCTGTTATGACCCACACACAGTGTGCGTTATTCTCATACTGGACGGGGTAATTTGGAGACGTTATGATGCCTTTAGGGCCCCGCAGATTAGATCCACAGGTCCTAGCTGTTGAAAGGGTAAACAGTACAAAGAAAGTAAACACATATTTAGCAACTGCAATGTTTTTGTAGTTATTGCTGTTGCTATTGAAAGGAATGCAACACACCTTGAGTTATATGACAATAGGATATTCGAAGACATGTAATCATCAATATAAGAATTTAATGCAGTATAACCAGGCTGTCATCACTATCGCTTTGTCAGCTGCCTAGAGAAGCATTCAAAGGCTTTTCCAAAAGGTAGGCATGGGTCATTCATAGAAGGCAATCACTGCAATGCGCGAGTTCAGTGAAAACAAACAAACAAATGAATCCAAGATGGCAGATGAGCAAAGAGAAATGCTGGTTATAAATGTATTTCCTTCAGTAAACAGTGCAATCTAAATACAAATTGCCTATTTTACTTAATGCATGTATGCTGTAAGGAGTATTGTGTTTTTAGCTTAGCGACATGCTAATGTCAAACTCATTTTCAACTTACAATCGTTTGACGTTAGCATTTGGATAATAATGAAAATTATTATAGTGAACTATTTTTTATCAGTGTGTTTTTGTGTTGAATAGATTATAAATCAGCATGTATAACTGATATTTCTCTTACTTAACCTTTTTTTCCCTCTTTTTTTCACTGAGCTTGTCACAATGTATTATTGGATTTCCTTCTCCATATGCATAAATGAAAATGTGGCCAAAACTAAGTATTTTAGAAGGCGTCTTATAATGCTGCCTACCTTTTGGAACGGTCTTTGAGTCCACAGTGTAGCCTACCTATGATGCCTAAAATGCTTTATTTGTACGCAGCTCACTAGGTTTTCGAATATATATTTCCATCCCGCCCCACACTAAAAACACTTCCTTTGAACACATCCAGCCCTCACAACATGAGCTAATCTATTTAAGGTCATGTCTCAGAATAACTTGACTCAATCATTGACAAAGTCAGGGTATTTTTACCAACCCTATACTGTGCCAGGGTATTAACTGCTTCTCCCTTGTGTTTAGTCAGGGATTTTCTTTGACAGCTTAAAAGAGCAGCCACTCCATTGCTGTGGCTTCATTGGCTTCCTCACAGGGTACTAAGGAAGGTTTGGATAAGTAGAGATGTGAAGAGATAGCATATATTCTCAAACAGGGCTTCTTCACTGCCTATGTGAAAATGAGTTCAAAATGTTTTCCAACCAAACAAATCCATAGACAGTTATTTTCTCAGAAACATCAACCACTAAACTAGTATTTCCTGAAGAAAACAGCAGTGTTTGCACATCAGCAAATGAACAGTGTTAAAGGTATAGGGAAGTTTAGCCATTGCTTCTGTGTATTGTAAATTGCCCCATTTGACATCTTATTTCAGCCTGGTCTCATGTTTATACGTAGGTATTAATACGTAATATTTTCAAACACAAAACATAATTTTTTGTACGTTTTTATTGACGCTAAAACGTACAATTTAGATGTATTTCAACGTTTAAAACGTACAAATCGCTACGTATTTTCAGCTAAAAAACGTAAAGATATTTACGTATCTTTTGTATCATTAAGATATTCGTATCAATGCATTTTTATCATTTTATCAATAAGCGATTTAGATTTTTAGACCCCTTAACCTACCCCCAAACCTAAACCTACCCATTTTATAGCGAATATGCATTTTTATCATTTTATCAATAAGAGATTTAGATTTTTAGACCCCTTAACCTACCCCCAAACCTAAACCTACCCATTTTATAGCAAATATGCATTTTTATCATTTTATCAATAAGCAATTTAAATGTTCAGACCCCTTAACCTACCCCCAAACCTTAACCTACCCATTTTATAGCAAATATAAAAGGATATAAAACGCAATTGACCGAAATATGCAGGAAAATAACAATTTTAGTAACAATATAGCATTAAAATATTAGTTATAAAATATAGTCGCTAATCCCACTCCTACCTATAAACCCAGTGGTGTATTGTAACGAAGTAATAATACTTCGTTACAGTACTGGTGTTTACTTATTGAATGAATCAGCTTTTTGAACAAATCGGTTGATAAAAATGATTCAGTGATTCACTCATTAATACAGTCAAATGCTTTGTTCCTGAATGAATCAGTCGTTTTAATGTATCGGTTGAATCTCAATGACTCACTCATTAACAGTCACTTGCTGCCACCTACTGGTGGTTTTAATTTCACATTTCTACTATTTTGTTCATGTTTTAAATTATTTCAAATATCAGTATTCAACGTTTTACGTTCAACGTTTTAAAAACAAAACATTATTTATCCATCTGTAACTGCAGGTTAAATGCATCCATGTCCCCTTTGAGATACATAAACTGTGTAAA
>NW_015638979.1:553758-554821 GCF_001515625.1 Sinocyclocheilus rhinocerous | reverse complement strand
ATCCACTCCGTGAACTCGTGAAGGCACGCGCGCATCATTCAAACACACCTCACCAGAAACACGGCATGTCGCAATCTGTGACGAATGCAGGCCAGAGCCAATGAGCGTTCAATTATCCTGCTGTAAAACCTGTCGTTTGAAGTGGCAACATTTGAATTTGTAAAGAGCGCGTCAGTCAGCGCGTACCTTGCTGCTCACGGTCACTGGACTCGCTGCTCGGGATGGAGATGAAGATCGCAGAATAAAGGCTTGGATTTGGGTCTGTTACTCGCAATCAAAAAAAAAAAGATTTGCATTACAGCGCACGAATAAAATTGTTTCATTTCGTATTCGCAAGCTCTGGCTGGATCCGCTCCTCTGCTATCAACGAGAGGAACATCTGTATTTCCTCAACAGACAACGAAACAGCCACTTTTTGGTTGTTAAAAAAGGTGTGCTCGATCAAAACAGTTGCGCTCGATCCTTCGCTGGCTGTGCTGATTTAAATCTAGCGGTTCTGTTGTGTTTGTGTCGCAAGTTCAGTGACGCAGGTAGTGACGATTCTCTCCAGCCAAGGTGCGCTCGTTCAAAACAGTTGCGCTCGATCCTTCGCTGGCTGTGCTGATTTAAATCTAGCGGTTCTGTTGTGTTTGTGTCGCAAGTTCAGTGACGCAGGTAGTGACGATTCTATCCGGCCAATCCGTGATCAGCAGAATTTACACGTCACGTTTTGTTAACGGTACGGTTCACTTGGTACCTCAACCGAGGTGGTACTAAAAAAAGTACCAGGTACCAGGTACTGTACCCAGTGGAAAACCCCCCAAAAGTGAACCGTACCGAGCCGTACCATGCAGTGGAAAAGTGCCAAATGTTGTGTTTTTGATGTATTTTATAGTTCTATTGTTAGTTACAGCATGTCGGAGAAAACGCCTTTTTTGGGCCATGGCAAACAAAGTAAACATTACATGACCAGTAAAGGTTAAACGATTGCAGAAATGTTATTTATTTTAAGGTTTAAAGTGAAGTCTTGTTTAACATTATGTAGGCCTATTCTTGGAAACGAGCTGGCAGCAGAAATCACACA
>NW_015638979.1:550513-551192 GCF_001515625.1 Sinocyclocheilus rhinocerous | reverse complement strand
GGTTCACTTGGTTCACTTGGTACCTCAACCGAGGTGGTACTAAAAAAAGTACCAGGTACCAGGTACTGTACAACCCCCCAATTGTTTCATTTCGTAATTATGTTGCACTTTTTGTGTATTTTATAGTTCTATTGTCAGTCACAGCATGTCGGAGAAAACGCCTTTTTTGGGCCATGGCAAACAAAGTAAACATTACATGACCAGTAAAGGTTAAACGATTGCAGAAATGTTATTTATTTTAAGGTTTAAAGTGAAGTCTTGTTTAACATTATGTAGGCCTATTCTTGAAAATGAGCTGGCAGCAGAAATCACACAACAAAATGAAATGTTATAATTTTATATTAAGTAAACGAGTAAACAATTTAATAATGCAATTGACAACAAGGTAATTGATATGACAACTAAAAACAACTAATAATAAAATGAATGCCGCGATTTCAATAGTCATAAGGATTCATTTTTAGGTGTCATGAATACGTCAGTTTTGTACGTTTAAATGCTGAAAATACGCAAGTATTTGTACGTTTAAATGCTGAAAATACGCAAGTATTTGTACGTTTAGATGCTGAAAATATGTCAGTATTGTACGTTTTAGTGCCTGTAAGAACGTAAGTAAGTGTACGTTTTACAGAAGCACATTTTATGTAAAATACATACGAATTATCATGAGATCACGTTG
>NW_015638979.1:532987-549629 GCF_001515625.1 Sinocyclocheilus rhinocerous | reverse complement strand
TTTGTACGTTTAAATGCTGAAAATACGCAAGTATTTGTACGTTTAAATGCTGAAAATACGCAAGTATTTGTACGTTTAAATGCTGAAAATACGCAAGTATTTGTACGTTTAAATGCTGAAAATACGCAAGTATTTGTACGTTTAAATGCTGAAAATACGCAAGTATTTGTACGTTTAGATGCTGAAAATATGTCAGTATTGTACGTTTTAGTGCCTGTAAGAACGTAAGTAAGTGTACGTTTTACAGAAGCACATTTTATGTAAAATACATACGAATTATCATGAGATCACGTTGCTTATTTTCACTTGGTTGTGCATGAGATTCATTTTGTGTGACATCTTGCTACAAATGGTTAAATACATGCAAGGAAGACAAAACTAACTGCAATGTATTATGCAAACAGACTTAAGAAAGAGGACCAGTCAGAACTCAGTATGCAAATTTTACAATGTCAGTCACGTTTTGAATGCCACACATTCTATTAATTAGCAGTGGGGCTAAAATCAACATATCACAGATGAACTGTGACTGTTTCTTGAACTGTTTTGGATTGATCTACTATCTATACACCATTTATCAAACTACATACAGTAGATGCTGTTTCATTGCCATTTCAAAAACACCATCTG
Organism: Sinocyclocheilus rhinocerous; assembly: GCF_001515625.1. Classification (NCBI taxonomy): domain Eukaryota; kingdom Metazoa; phylum Chordata; class Actinopteri; order Cypriniformes; family Cyprinidae; genus Sinocyclocheilus; species Sinocyclocheilus rhinocerous. Next base: position 548,999 of record NW_015638979.1, on the reverse strand, counting down.
CAGTGGCGTTTGCAGTATCTGGCATTAATGAATAATGCACAAAATTGAATGTACACTGTGCTAAATGAATAAAAAAAAACATGTACAAGAGCCTAAAGATAAACTTTACAACTTAAGACAAATGATGAATAAGCCCTTTTTTGTACAAAATCCAAGAAAACAACAAACCTACTTTAAAGGGAATACATGTAATGTGCATTATTGTTGTATTGGATGGAGTAATTTGGAGTTGTTGTGTGGATGTTATAACAGCAATTACAAGACAATGTATTATACACTCAAATGTTGATCATTGACATGTACAAAAACAGAAAACAACAAGAACAAAAGACACATCCAGAATTGTCTGATTGAATTGTGAATAGCCTAAATTCCTACATAGCTCTTCTATATATACATAATTTTAAATAAGTATCAATTTTGGAAATCTTTAAGTTTTTATATATATATATACATATACACCTAAGCATAATTTCATCCATGTGAATGGAGTCTCTGTATTCAATGATTCAAATGCATCTGTAGAGGTTTAATAGTCAGGGGTTTGGAACCCTAACCTGAATATTTGAGGAATATCAATACTGTGCTAACACTGTCAGAAATTTAGCAATTTTCTTCAAGGGTTTTTTTTTTTTTAGTTTGCAGAGTGTATGTTTAATATCAACATAGTTGAAGTCATGCTCACCTTTGAACAGGAAACTATAAAATAACGACTCTGGTAAAAAGTAGAGCTTTAAAAAACATGAATAGTTGTAATGTGTCTGACATGTTCAATGACCACTTTCATGGTCTGTATACCTGCAAATTGATGTTATAAGGTGCAACTTAATTATCAAAGTAGCAGTAAATGCTGAAATCAGCAGTCAGATTGAGCTTCTCTGTTATTCACAGGTACTCCATAATTAACTCAAAACATCTCCTGAGATTCTCTTTAAGACCACCACTAAAGAGAGAAACCACTAAACACAAGGAATTACTAAATCACAAGGTTAAAAGGTCTTTAACTTCCTGTTTTATACCCTCACTCCCCTAACATATCACAGGAAGAAGGCAATGAAGGCATTTAAGGCTTGTCTTTAAAAAGGTTACTTGGCACTACTGAAACAAAAAGTGTCTGGATCAATCAGTGATCGGCAAGAATTGTGCAAAGAAATTGTCAAACATGGTTACTCCTCCGTCTGCCACTGTGACACACTGCCTTATTTAATTCTGATTAATTTCATTTGGAGGCCTGTGTCCTCTATGCCTTTCAAAACAGCCCCACTCCAGGTCTCATCTTAAGGGTACATCTAGCCGCAAGACCGTGTACATTTATCTGCATGGGATAAGGTAAGAAAAAATAATAATAATATAAAAAAAAATTAAAAATCAGCATTATTTGCATTTATTATAATGCCTGAATTGCATCAACCTTGTTGCATTTCTCAGATCTTACAGTGTGTTCAAGTTAAGCCAGAGTTACAATAATGCTAAGATTCCAAAGGGCTAAACTTACTAACAGCTTGTGCCAATGTAAAACGTCTTTTGGCGTTAAAATAGTACTGTCAGGATTTTCTAAAGACACGCAGTGAAGAATTAACGCTGAAAAGGCGTGGACACAGTTATTTTTGTGCCTGACCTTATTGAATATGCATTTGTAGGAGTTTCCCGTTCAGACACGAAATTTATAGGAGAGTATTAAAATTAATCACGCAACACGATTTACTAACGTTTGCTCTTATCAAATTACTGGTATTTATGCCATTATTTAATGCCCAAAAAAAGCATGTCTTAACCCTCTGGGGTCCGAGGGTGTTTTGGGCCCTGGAGAAGTTTTGACATGTCCTGACATTTGTGCTTTTTTCAGTTGCTAATAAACATTTTAATGGCTTAGTTTAGTAGCACCATAATCAGTACAAACTGGGCTACAATAATATGTGGGCAGCATGCATGTATGTGATTGTGTTTTTGAGAAAACAACGTTTATGCGTGCTTAATGAAAAACTAAAATTTTAAAGTCACTGAAATAAGGCCATAAAACACATACAGAACATTTGTTCACAAGACTATTGAGAACTGATCTTGAAGTCTAGAGTTTTTGCTTCAGAATGATGTGAAAATCATCTTGTTTACTCACTCACAGAAAACAATATATTGATTGAAATTTTCAAAACACATTTCGTGTAGAAAAGGAATATGCGATAGTTAAGTTCTTTTTGGTGTTATCAGGAGAAGATGCCACAAAACGCGTATCCGCGTTAGTCGACCCCAGAGGGTTAAAGCAGGCGGTAATTTGTGCTGCTCTTGGTAGATTGCGTTGGTCATTGTGAAAATGATCTGGCTGCGTCTCTGTTCTTTAATGTGCACATTGTCAGTAAATCACCCGCAGAATTTTCCTCTCCCACCAGAGCTTTTATGGAATTGCACTCTAACGCTAATTTGCCCTGTTTAGTAAATCTGGCCCCAAGTATTAAAATCACATATTACCCATTGCTTGTTACCTGATGCACTATGCTCTTGATGTAGAGGAGCATATATATTTGAATTAATGAAGCGACTGATGTATTATTTTGGCATCAACAACATATCTGTCACGTGTGGCTACTGTGAAGAGCATGATGCAGGAGCAGGATCGGGAAACCACATTTATTATAACTCAAACACAGAGAACTAGGAACACAACCACTGTACATAGACGACACCGAACACTGGACACAGGAAACACTGGGCTTAAGTAACAAGGAACTGTAGGCATGAGGATAATTAAGGAAACACAGGTGAACGGAATGACAATCAACCATGAGGGAAAACTAGGTCATGGGGAGCACATGGGGAGAAAAACACACACACAGAACATCCAGGGGCGTGACAATTTGCCCCCCTCCCGGAAGGCGCGTCCTCGCACCACATACAATCAACAAAAGGGGGTGGGAGTGTGGGCGTCCTGGAGGCCTCTCAGGGCAGGCTAGTACGGGGTGGGAAGCTTCCAGGGCGGTACCACAGAGGGCTTGGTTTTGGGCCCCCCCCCCCCCAAAAAAAAAAATGTATTGGGGAGGACTCCGGGTCCCCTGGCTGGCACAGGCACTGGACTGGGCTAAGGAGTCCACTCCGGGCTGCATTTAGGAACAGAAGACCTGCCTGGGCTGCCCTCGGAAACAGAAGCCCGCTCTGGGCCAAACTCAGGAACAGGAGCCCGCTCTGGGCCAAACTCAGGAACAGGAGCCCTTTCTGGGCTAAACTTAGGAACAGGAGCCCTCTCTGGGCCAGACGTGGGAACAACAGCCCTCTCTGGGCTAGACGTGGGGACAGGAGCCCTCTCTGGGCTAGACGTGGGGACAGGAGCCCTCTCTGGGCTAGACTCGGGATCTGAGGCCCTCCCCTGGGCCAGACGCGGAAACAGTAGCCCTCTCTGGGCTTGACGTGGGAACAGCACCCCTTTCCGGGCTTGACTCAGGATCTGAGGCCCTCCCTGGGCCAGACGCGGGGAACAACAGCCTTCTCTGGGCTGGACTCAGGAACAGAAGCCCTCTCTGGGCTGGACGTGGGAACAGAAGCCCTCTCTGGGCTGAACTCGGGAACAGAAGCCCTCTCTGGACTGGACTCAGGAACAGAAGCCCTCTCTGGGCTGAACTCAGGAACAGAAGTCCTCTCTTGACTCTGGTCAGGGGCTCGAGCCATCTCTCGACTCTGATCATGGGCTCGAGCCATTTCTCGACTCTGGTCAGGGGCTGGAACCAACTGCCTCTTCCTCCTCGTTCTCCACTTTTTGGCTGAGGTGAAAGAGATAGCTGCTGTCATCATAGGGCTTGGGAGTGAATCGGCCGACGGGCTTGAGAGTGGAGCGGCTGGCGGGCCTGACAGTGGAGCGGCCGCTGTATCTGGGATGATGACTGAAGCCGAACTCGGGAGAACTTGGGGAAGCGCGGGTGGAACAGAAGGAGCGGGCTCTTTGGAATGGTATGTAGAAGGTGCTGGTAGATCGTGAGCTGAAGCGCCCACTTGCTTCCGAATGGGAACAGGGCGACTATCCTCCACATAAACAAGGAACTCAGAGCCATTTAAATCGAGGACATAATTAATAAAGTCTAACAGTCGTCAGGAGACAGGAATCGAAACAAATTATCATCATCGAGTCCCATTCGGAAGCAGGCATTAACCATGTGATAGCTCCAGCTCAACAGATGTACAACACTCAGGAACTCCTCCACATATCGTTCCAAAGGCCATCCATCCTGCTGGATGTTCCAGATTAACTCCTCAGCCCAGTTCATACTTTGATTGGTTCTGTGTTCTGTCACGTGTGGCTGCTGTGAAGAGCACGACGCAGGAGCAGGATCGGGAAACCACATTTATTATAACTCAAACACAGAGAACTCAGAGAACTAGGAACACAACCACTATACATAGACGACACCAAACAATGGACACAGGAAACACTGGGCTTAAGTAACAAGGAACTAAAGAGGATAATTAAGGGAACACAGGTGAACGGAATGACAATCAACCATGAGGGAAAACTAGGTCACGGGGAGCACATGGGGAGAAAAACACACACAGAATGTCCAGGGGCATGACAATAGCTGCATGTGGATCCATTTTAATGTTATGAGCGTTGCTATAGAAATTAATTATGTCAGAGTTTGAGGATGTGAAGAGCTCGGGGATTTATTCATGAGTAGAACAAATTTTTGTATAAAGAGTTTATAAACTATTTTTATGTAAATTATTATAGTGCAATATTATGTACAAAGATATTAGATGAATTTGATTTAGTATCATAAGTAAATATCAAACACTGGATCTTGGAATAGAATGAACATGAACATGTTGATTTCATCAGAGTTATGGAGGTAATGTTTGCAAAAGCTAGCAAAACTTTAATTAAACCTGGATTTTTTTTTTTTCTAGTTAATGACAGCACCAATTAAAAGTAAACATCACTCCTCATTTATCTGCCTGATGAAATTAATAGATGTGGATAAAAATAACAAACTAAGAACAAATGTGAAGTCATAAGCACGAGCAAAACAAACACAGTTTTACTAAATAAACCCAGCCTGGACAGCTCATACTCTAGCACAATGTTTCAGTTTATACCCAAAATCTGTATTTAGGTTAGTTTGTCTTCCAACATCACAGTCTGATAGCCCCTCCCCTTCTGCTATGGAAGGAAAGCTGTGGCAGTTGAGTGTTTTTTTTTTTTTCCGGTTAATTAAGCACATAATCTGGGTATTTAAAGTTTGGAATAAAACTGGCATGGAATAATGCATAAATACGCAAATTGGGACAAACCTAGTGTGATGTTAGCATGTTGCTAAGCTAACTGTATTAACTGAATAAGCATAAAAGTACAAAACACACACACCAATACTGTGGCAAATCTATTAGTCTATTAATACTGTAATGTCTGTTTGTTGATGTAACTGCAAAGTCATTTAGTAGAATGTCTAAAGACTATCAAAATGAGGTGTTACTCTTGCAATGCATTACGGGATTATCTTTCAAACTGCCTTTTTGCCCATTTTGATTTAAATACCGAGATGTAAGAAATAGAGAGCACACTAGATTTTGGAACACAGCTACAGTCATCAAGATAACCCTAAATGCATAATTCAAAACCAGACATGTTCTTTTATATATTCACATGTGCTAGCGTTGTCTTTGTTAAATTCGTGTGGCACAACTATTCCTATGAATTATGTGGCCTTACTCCCTACTGCCATGTGGTACACATCTCACTTAACAGGATCTGACAACGTCCCTACAGAAAGTGTCTGAGCAGGGGAAAAGAGAGACATATTTGCACTTACTCCGACAGATGGGCCTGTGGTCACTCCAGGCCGCCAGGGTCTCAGTCACTCTCTGGCAAGTGATGCTCTTTGATCCCTGCAGTACGTAGCTGTCGTCACAGGAAAACTGGATGCTGGCTCCGACCCTGCCGAAGTTGAAATGACCGTCAGCGATCGACCAGCTACATGAGTCATACCATCAACCCCAGACCCTCTATGTCTCTGACGCATCCTTCTTTTGTTAGATGAAGCACTTTCTGTCAAATGTCTATAAACTGCTTGTGTCTTCTATTTTCAGAATCACCCACTTCGTATTCCATTAAATGCAGAACATGTAATGGCCCTTGGTTCTTTCTCTAGGGGCATTAGAAACCCACTTAGTAGCAGTGACCAAAGGTCCTGGTGGTAATGGCCTATTGGTATGGGAGTTCAGATGGACGTGTCAAACAGCAGGCCCAGGCCTGATTAAAGCTGTGTCATGCAGTTAAAAAGGACAAGTGCAGCAGATAAGAGAACAAAAAGAGGACCTACTGGAAGCTGGAGCCAATTCTTTTCCCATTCTCAGGAATCCCCGGATCTGGACAAATGTCTGCAGCCATCCCACCTTGGCTTACTGCATGAAAGCAGAGCATGCAAGAGAAAGAAGACAAAAACACAAAAAACATGAGGAAATAAATGAGACATATTATGTGTGATAGTCGACTGGTGCGTGTTCAAGGCAGCGTATCAGAAGGATTTCACCAGATGCACTGCCTCATTGCTGAACTCTTATGAATACAAAAAAACACTCATACAAGTATGTAAATGGTCTTGGTCAAATTTCACCTAAAAATCAAAGATAGATAGATAGATAGATAGATAGATAGAACTTTTATACACTGTATGACACAAAAGGGTCAATGTGCATACATTATATACATATTATATAGAATGTTTCTTTATAAGAACAAACCCTGCCAAAGAAGCTATTAAGAAGAAAAGCAATGGAATGTTCTCTTTCAACAGCCCAGAGTGTACAGTGTTCATAAGAATGCCAGTAAAGATTGCATTCACAGGTGGAATATCTATTCCTGTAGAGCTGACAGGGGATTTAGTGATGGTAAGCTCAAGGCTATTTCCCATAAAAAGCAAAGAAAGGTCAAAGCATGTCCCATGTTTCTCCCCTCCCCACTCTCTTGTTCCTCCTAAGCCACAGTAAGTTTGTGTTTACACAGCCTCACTTTCTGACATCCCTCTGAGTTCAATTACTGGCCAAAATCACATTAGGTGAGTTCATGGATGACTTCATTTCAGGTGCAGCACTGACCATCTTTACATGCACATCATTTTCCATGTTGTAAATCTTTGACTATTAATTTTTCATGATACTATATTACATTTGTTATTATTACATAACACCTTTTTTATTATTATATGCCAGCTGTTTTATTTGTATTTCTAAACTGGAATATTGGTGTAATTGGTTATGGCAGTTGGTCTAGCACAGACTGTGCTAAATAAAGATACGTCCTTCAATTTCTGATGCAACATCAATAAATTAAATATTATTGATGTTTTAAAGGGTGGCACACTGAACCATCATCTTATAAATAGCTATAAATTGGCATAGAATGGTTTTAATCAAAATGATTTTATGCAAGAACAAAGTTAACACCTTGAATTGCACTTTATGACTGTGCATTATTTGGCTACTGAAGTATACCATTAATAAGACTTTAAACTGTTATTTAATATTAAGTGCTTCAGTAGTTTCCTCAAAGGAATGGTGTTGGTAAAGACATTTTATAATTATAATGTTATAATTAAAAGGTCTGGTTGATCTTTGTCTCAGACTCAGTTTTTGATAAAATTAGCTTTGTTTGAGACAATTAGTAACAAATAGCCTAGATATGTTAGGGCAGAACTGTATATTGTTTTTGAGTTTTGTCTGTACTTATTAGTTTTGGACAGACAGAAAATTGAATTATTTTTACACACGTTTGTAGAACATCAATGTACAGTAACTGATAGACAGATAGATAGACAGACAGACTGACTGACTGACAGACTGACTGATTGATTGATTATCATTTAGTGGCACATTGTGCTACATCATTTTTAGGTAAGCGTGTGGCCTAATAGGACATAAAAACAAAATCTAAATTTTGTCACATTCATGTCAGTCAGAGGGTCTCTTTGTGTTTAAGTCAGTGGTTCTTGGCCAGAAAAAGCTGCACCAGACTTTGTGTTTATAGTGAAAAGTATGTCTATACAAGTCTAACTTGATGTAGGTGACACGAAATTAATTAACATGTAGAACCCACACAAACCACTTTATGTAAAATCATCGGTCCTGACCGACACAAAAACACTTGAATCATGAGGCAAGGTCAATGCATTTGCAAGTGGTGTGTGTGAAAAGCCCAAGGTTTTCACTTGTGGAGGGAGGCTTTTTGATCACCTGTCATGTCCTTCTTTTTGATGTGGTCTTCAAATGTCATCTCCCCTGATTGTTGATATCAGTTTCTAAAGTTATTCTGCCTGATCAAAGCGGGTGTCTGTTTTTTCTGATCTTTTTCTTGGACATTTCTTTCCCTCCTATAGTGCCCTGCAATCACCTCAATATGTGCCAAAGACATTCTTATAACGCACATGTAAACGTTTAATACATAACTGCCAAGTGTACTTCCATTCCAATCAAAGATCTAAGAGCTGCCCTTAAAGGTGCTGCAAGCCATTTCACTAACGTCTGCCAGATTTAGCTACCAAAGAGTAAAATTCACATTAATTTTCTTCATAGAGAAATGTAGTCATTTTTTAGCAATAATACCTTCTAAAATAGACCTATCAAAAGCTTCAAGGTTAAGGAATGATACACATTGATTTTCACTCAGAAATTACTAGTACATTTATACTACTAGTACATTTCAAAAACAATTACAATGAAACAGCAAGTAATTAAACGTTCCATTTTGAAGTTAAATTTTAGTATTTTAGATAAAACTTTAGATTAGGGAACACTATTCACTATCAACCATGCTTATTAACATGCATATTACTATCACATTGGCTGTTTATTAATGCTTAAATAGCACATATTAATGCACGACCATATTCTAGATCTATTAACCCTACCCAATACATAAACATAACTACTACAACAACTAAATTATTATCAATATGCAACAAATTAGCAGTTTATTGAGTAAAATATGAATGGGTTGCCTCATCTGACGTGTTACAATATTTTCTTGTAAAACATACTCCAATAATTTTCCCTATCGGAACTCAACTCGTACTGCATCCTCCATCTTTCCCATCGCTCTTTCCCGCGATGGAAAAACTCCTTTTTATCTCATTACTGAAGCATTTTTCAATAACGCAGAGTAACTGCATGGCCATTGGTTCGTGCAGTAAATAAAAAACAAACCAATGGTGAGGCAGCGGAGCTGCACAAGCTTATGGCCATGAAATGGCCGGGGTCATCTGGCTATATAAGCGGGCATGCTGGCATAGGATCCTCTGATTTATTCTTATTCAGCGACGACGATCTTCTCTTCGCTGAACTATGAGACTTGAAGTCTTCTTGCCATTGACACGCCTCGCAGCATATCAAGCTGATTCAGCGCCTGCTCTGCTCAGCTGTTCGCTGCTCCGCCTCTTCAGTGAGCCGCTCATGAGCCGCTTTCAGCGTCTGCAAGCTGCTGTTTCAGCACATCCGGTGAGTTTAAAAGAGCAAATTTCTAAGAGCAAATTCCATGGAATTGATTAAAATGCCACGCCGCTGTTGTGGCTCGTGCAGGGCACTTGGGGAAATCCCACCCGGAAGCTGCGCTCACCGAGACGGATTGTTCTCACTGAGAACATGAGTCTCGCCTCTCTGTGCTTGCGGAAGGCTCCACCCCTAGCACCCTCCCGTTGTCTTCCTCCCAGGAGCCTGCGAGGAAAAAACAGCGGGGCAGAGGAGCTCAGATACGAGTGAGCCCACGCGTGCCCAAGCTTCTCCCGTTAGTTTCACCCACCCAGACCAATGTCCCTTATCATGAGTGACTTGGTCTCATTCCAGGGATCTGAGTACAATCCCTAGATGACAGTATGTCATTGGCGGCACCAGACGCGGAAGATTGGATGGGCTCCACGAGCGCCCCCGCCCCCTCGCCGTCTATGGAACCCATCGATGCTAAAGCAGGGATGGACGTCAAACTTTTCCATGTCCTCTCTAGAGCGGTCGAAGAGCTGGGTTTAAAGTGGTCTACTCTGGAGGAGCCCACTCGCAGTCACCTGGATGAATGGTTCTTGCTGGGGTGCCGCCAGGCCCCTCGGCAACGAGCTTCTCCGTTCTTTCCAGAGGTTCACACCGAGATCACTAAGTTGTGGCGCACCCCCTATTCGGCCCGCCTATGCACATCTGCTTCATCTGCCCTCACCACAGTCGACGGCGCTGAAGAAAAGGGCTACAAAAAGCTGCCTTCCCTGGATGAGTCAGTGGCCGCATACCTCTGCCTAGCCACTGGAAAGTTGCCAATCCTTCTAAGCCCTGTAAGATGACGCTAACCCTCGCTGGACGAACCTATACCTCGGCTGGCCAGGCGGCCTTGGCATTGCATTCCATGGCCATCCTCCAGGTCTTTCAGGCCAAACTCCTCTGTTGCATTGACGAGTCTGGACCCGATCCAGCTGCATTTCAGGACAACGGCTCAGGCCATCAGCAAGTCAATGGCCAGCTTAGTGGTGCTAGAGCGACACTTATGGTTAAACCTCATGGAGATTAAGGATGCGGACAAAGTCCCTCGACCTCAGGCACCCGAATCGCTCCCTCATTAAGGATGACAACTTTGAAGCAGATCCTCTCGCAAATATGCCCAGGAGACTGGTTCTTCTCTCTGGACCTGAAATATGCTTACTTTCACATCCATATAGCCCCTCATCACAGGCAATTCTTGAGATATGCCTTCGAGGAAGTGGCATATCAATACATGGTCCTTTCCATCGGACTGTCTCTAGCTCCTCGTACGTTCACGAAGTGCTTGGATGCAGCTGTTTCCCCTCCGAGACAGATGGGAATTCGCATTCTGAACTACCTCGACGACTAGCTCATCCTAGCCCAGTCAGAGGCCGAGCTAGTATCCCACAGGTCCCTTCTCCTTAGCCACTTGGAGTGCCTGGGGATCAGGGTCAATTTTGCCAAGAGCTCACTGTCTCCCAGCCAACGAATTTTGTTCCTGGGAGCAGTTTTCGACTCAGCCAAATGAGGGCTATAGTCATGCCAGAGCGTGCCCTGGCCATACAGCAGCTCGCGGCCTCCTTCAAAGTTGGAGCCTCCCTCCCTCTCAGGATGCTTCAGATGTGTCAAGGTGGACCAGGCCTGCGTGGACCAGGCCCCTTAGAAGAACCCTCAGTGGTTAGAATGGGGCATGGCTCTGGGAATGGTCCTCGGCTGTGGGCTCTGTACCTTTGGCCTCTTGATGGGAGCCTACAGACCTCCGCAAAAGCTTCTTAAATACTACTTCACAGGCTAGAACCCAAGTCTACAAGACGTCTCTATGCCCTTAAATGGTCAGTCTTCTCTCCAAAGACCCAACCTCCTGCGACATGTCAGTGGCTACGTTTACATGCAAAATTTTTGGTTCAATTGGAATTAATTCATTCCGATTGATGAATCTGAATGTAGTGTTTACATGAACGCTAAAGAAAGTGATCAGGTTGATGTGCATGTTTATATGTCACAAGCTTCAAATCGGAATTGATTTTTTTTTACATGCGCACACTGCACAACTATAGAGTTTATCACTGTTTGCACATAATAACCACTCTCCTACACGGATTATATATTTGTTTTTAACAGCAGAATTAATATTTATTAATTTATGGATAAATATACATATAAACCGCTGTGCCGTGCTGCTCATATTTATCACACCGTAAAAATGCCCCTCCCCGCACCCAAAACGGGTTGCCTGTGGATGAGAATCCAAAACAAGGACTGGTGGGAGGTTGTCCTGCTCCACTTCACAGTTGCCGAGTGAAAGGATAGTTTTATAATGACAAGACACGCATTTTTATACAACACTTTATTCAAAAGGAAGAACCGCTCATTCTGCGCGTCATACGTCATTACACTATTTCTGCATCATTGCACATGCGCAGTTCTTTCAGTTTTGGGGTTCAATCCGATCGAGTGTTTACATGCACTCTCTATCATATTAGAAAAGGAATAAACCACACCCTTCAATCCGATCGAAATTTCATTCCGATCGAGCTCAATCGGATCGATTAAGGTATTTACATGAAGGTTTTTCAGTCCGATTGAGCGGTCAATCCTATTACAAATGGATTATTTGGTTGCATGTAAACGTAGCCAGTGACATTGTCCTTCCTCCAAGAGTTGTTGGATAAGGGTCGTTCCCATTACACGCTCAAGGTCTATGTAGCAGCTATAGCAGCTTCTCACGCTCCTATAGCCGGCCAGTCAGTGGGCAGGAAAAACTTGGTTGTTCGGTTTTTATAGGGGTCTAGGAGGCTGAATCCACCTTGCCCCCTTACTGTCCGTACATGTGACCTGCCCACGGTCCTGAGGGCTCTTAGCAGTGGTGAGCGGTGACTTTTTAAACCGGGTATGCTGAGTGATAAGACCACCCCCCCATCGGCTGTTAGGACACTCAAAAGGGATCACAGATGACAAATAAGAAACACCGTGGCAGATGTCGATTTAAAAGTATGCACATTTCTTACCTTATTTGTAAATTAAATTCATCTCCAATCCTTCTTCTATCGTTTCAGGTTTATCCATTGTTATTCGAATGCTAGAAAAATATAGCTGGTTTTCCAAGTAAAAACCGTCAAATAATGTTTACACATAGTTACGCTATGATATGTAATCAGAGGGTGGGGAGATGTGGGGGGGATTTCCCCAGTCTATATGTCTCTCTGCATCAGCTAAATTATTTTTTTATTCCGAGTGAATAGGAGTTAAAACTCCCACCCGGGTGACACTACTCCAATAACAGACCATGCAAAATACCCAAAAATATTCAAAATATTGCAAAGTAAAGTTGCAACCTTGCAAACAATAATAAAATCAGAGAAGGACTTTAACTGTAAGCTACACGAGCATACGCAAAACAAAGGGAACAATATGATGTTTGTTATTATTAAAATTTTATATAGCTCACGTTTTTATAAAAAAATAATTTAATTTACAGCTTAGGCAATAACGTTGACAATAACGTATATCTTCAACATACGTTGTCTATGACCAAAGAAGATATGTTTTCAGTGGACTTTTAAAATTTGCTTTGCTTGAGAAAACAAAAATATACAGTTACAGTGTTTTTTTCTTTTGATTTAGTAGAGTTGGTTTTGCATCAAACACAATGTGATTTTCGGCAATCGAGATCTGACAGCAACAGCACATTTTTCCGCTTGTGTGAGTGCTTCACGGACAGCTTACCTAGCGCATTAAATCAGCCGCAGACCAGCAAATCACTGAGAGCGCGCTACAATCCTGATGACTCATAACAACAGAGCGGATGCGAGAAAGCTGCAGAGATTCCGTTCCGGAAGCAACCGCAACTGGTAGATTTAAAGAAAATTACAGCCTTTTGGCAAATAAATCATTTTACGTACTTATTCTTAACTCTTTAAGCTTTAAGTTACATTTCAAATGTCAAGGGATCAACTTATAATCATGTTTATATGAATTATCCCGTGAACTTATTCTCTCAAATGGCCTGGGTATGCGGAGCATTCGCAGCTTATATGGACGGAACGCCACTGGCTCTTAGGAGTTCCCCCTTTGAGCCACTACAATCGGCCAACCTCTGGCCCCTACCGCTAAAGACTACCCTGCTAGCTTTAGCATCGGTCAAGTGAGTAGGAGACTTGCAGGCACTCTACATGAGCCCTACCTGCCTTGAGTTCAGGCCAAGCGACTCCAAAGTCGTCCTGAAGCCAAGGCATAGCTACATACCTAAAGTGCTCTCCACTCCATTCAGGGCACAGGTTATAACACTCTGTGCTTCCTCCCTCGGAGGATGACCAGGAGTTAAAATTTCTCTGCCCTGTCAGGGCTCTGAGAATTTACATTGAGTGTTCCACCCCATTCAGGAAGTGGGAACAACTCTTTGTATGCTTCGGTGGCCGCGCCAAAGGGCTTCTGGTCCTGAAGCAGACTTTCCCGATGGATAGTTGACGCGAATGCGCCAGCATACTCCTCCTTGGGCCTGCAATGTCCCATGGGAGTAAGAGTCCTAAGAATTTACATTGAGCGTTCCGCCCCGTTCTGGCAGTCGGAACAACTCTTTGTATGCTTTGGTGGCCGCGCCAAAGGGCTTCCGGTCACGAAGCAGACACTTTCCCGATGGATAGTTGTTGCTATTGCACTAGCATACTCCTCCTTGGGCCTGCAATGCCCCATGGGAGTAAGAGCCCACTCCAGTAGAGGTGTAGCCTCATCCTGGGCATGGCCTAGCGGTGTGTCCATTGCAGAAATCTGTGCAACGGCCGACTGGGCCTTGCCGTCCACCTTTACCATGTTCTACAACCTGGACGTCCCGGCCTAACAGGCCCGGGTCCTTTCTTCATAATAAGTTGGTACGCATCTGCCACAAGGCAGGACCAGTTCTTCAGTCTTTTGCCTTACTTCTTGAATGCTCTTGGCCCTCCTTAAGTGCCGAGGCTGTACAGAGTTTTTCTTGGAACGATTATTCAAGGCCGGGCTGACCTCTGTGAGTTAGCCCTGTTTGCTTCCTGCGGGGCTTACACTGCTAATACTTGGTCCATCTGGGCTCCTTGGATGCTTAAGGCAAGTTCAAGTATTGGTCATTCCTCTATCATAGCACGGCGTGACTGTACTGGTTCCCCATCGCGTCTAGCGATGCAGTACAAGTGGAGTATCGATAGGGAACGTACTCAGTTACTAACGTAACAACTTCACAACTTCGTTTTATTAACAATCACTTGTTACAGTGTACCCTTAGGGTTGAAAAGGGGCAGAACATTTTCCAGTAAACTTCCAGAAACTTCCCAGAATTTTGGAAACTTTCCAGGATTTTTTTTTTTTATTTTGGAAATTTTTCGGAAAAATTTTGAAATTTTCTGGATAAAAAAAAAACAAAAACATGAATATATGCAAATATAAGTATTGCTTGAAAGCAATTTTTAAACAATAAGCACTTGTCACACAAATCACTGAATTTTCCCACACCATATTATGTTTTTATCTGTTTCAAATAAACCCTTCCCTACAAGGTGTAACGAATCAGTCCACTGAAGGCGAGCATAGTGAGAACCCAAGTGCAGTTTTATTTTCAGGTGATCCAAACTCCAAACATAATCCAAACAAGATACACAGACTTGACTTGACTTGACGAGGCATGAACAGATTTGATGAGACACAAACAGACTAGACTCACCAACAGCGGGTTACAACTTCAAAATAAAAAGACATGAAAACATGAACAAGAAACACAAACCCTGACATATCCCCCCCTCTAAGGGCGGCTCCCAACGCCCCAATGCAACATCCACCCCAACCAACACAACAAAACGTCCAGGAGGGTGGAGGACTGGAGGTGATCCAGGGGGTGGGATGGAGGGCCAGGCCCGTGAAGAGGAACAGGCAGAGAGGGGAGCCATGGCGGAGCAGGCAGATCGGGGAGCCATGGCGGAGCAGAGACATGGACAGACCACTTGACGGCGAGTTCATGAACGGCCTCATTGGCCGTGGCAGGACAAATTGTGAGTTCGTGAGCGGCCTCCATGTCTGTGACAGGACAGACAAGGCATGACGTGAACAGGCTTTGGGGAAGTGGCATGTTCCTCCTCCATGACACCCACAGTGAATGGTGAATCAGCCAGCAACAAGGCAAAGTCAATGTATTTTTCAAGAGTCCAGTGGGGAGTATTGCGTGGCATGAAACTTGATATATTTTTGTCCAAACCATAACGGAAAATGTCTTTAAGGAATGTTTAATTAAAATCCACTTGGTGATAGAGTCCACAAAAGTCCTGAACGTAATCCTCAATGGAGCGATTACCTTGACGGAGGCGAACAACATGATCTGCTGGGTTCATTTTGTTCTTGGTCGTGTATTCTGTAACGATTCAGTCCACTGAAGGCGAGCGTAGTGAGAACCCAAGTGAAGTTGTAACCTGCTGTCGGTGAGTCTAGTCTGTTTGTGCCTCGTCAAATCTGTTCATGTCAAGTCTGTTCATGCCTCGTCAAGTCAAGTCTGTTCATGTCTCGTCAAGTCAAGTCTGTTCAT
>NW_015638979.1:495479-532005 GCF_001515625.1 Sinocyclocheilus rhinocerous | reverse complement strand
GCTGTCGGTGAGTCTAGTCTGTTTGTGCCTCGTCAAATCTGTTCATGTCAAGTCTGTTCATGCCTCGTCAAGTCAAGTCAAGTCAAGTCAAGTTTGTGTATCTTGTTTGGATTATGTTTGGATTTTGGATTTCACCTTGTTTGAATAAAACTGCACTTGGGTTCTCACTACGCTCGCCTTCAGTGGACTGAATCGTTACACAAGGAAAAAAAACAACAACACAAACTGTGGTCAATTAACCATTTCAAAGTGTGTAGGCCTATATACAGATAGTCAAAAGTCTGGCTCTGTAAAAGTAAAACTGCATGTGCACAAATGCATTTACTGTGCACTATACAAGTTACACTGGCATGTTTGGGTGGTGAAACTATGTGGTTTGTTTCAGTAAAATGGCAATCTCTTAATTTCCTGTAGGTGAACTGCACTGTTTGTCATGAAAACCCTAGGCAACCTCTCTCATCTTGCATGTAATGACTGACTGAGTGTCCATAAACAAGATATTGTAATCATGCACACACTGTGTAAATTTTACAGAAGCTCAAATGAAGTGGTGTACTTCACAGAGTCAGCAGCTTTTGTAATGTTAATTGCCATGGAACTTGTTCAACGAAGCGCAGAACGGGCAAAATCATCCATACAGCATAACGTTGCATAGCTTCCTCCACCCTATTAAGAATATCATCAAGGGCATCTTTATTAAACTCATAATGAAAACAAGCAAGGCCACAATAGTGACTAAGAATACAGTTGTGCTGAAGAGAATGGAACAGTTCAGCTTTATTTCATTAATCCTGCGTTTATAAATTAATAATGTATAGATTATCAGAGGCATAGACATATTAGCATTCCTTCAGCCAATAAAATTGAACTGTTGGCTTTTGAAAATTGTGGTGTGGTGCCTGCATACAGTTTTATTAAATCAATATGAAACTAACACAATTATGTAAGAAACAGGACAATTGCAGAGTTTAGGACTACTATACAAACATATCACAAAGTGTAATGCTGCGATTGACCAATCAGAATAAAAAAAATCCATGGAACCGTGTAATAAAGTCTATGCTAGGGCAGGGTGGCATGACCCGCAACGGTAGAAATTTTAACCAGTAGAGATTTTGCTATACGTGGAGTACATTTACATGTGCATTCACATATAGTGATTCCATTTGTTATCCAAAGTGACTTACAATGAGGACAATAGAAGCAATCAAACCAACAAAATAGCAACAATATGTAAATGCTGTGACAAGTAGCAGGGTAATGCAAAAATGCAGAGCAAGATCTTTCTCAAACTAGCCAAGATGAGGAAAGTGCATTGGCTCGTTTAGTTTACACTCGAAGTAGATTGGTCTCTCTAAGCGAGATCCCAATTCGTCGGTCATCCGACGTGACGTCTCCGTTCCCTCCTTCAGGGAACGAGGGTTACCATATGTAACCGAGACGTTCTTAGTTAAGTGGTGAAATGCAAAGTGACATAACATAATTTAGCAGATGTGTCATCAGGTATGTGGATACTGCATATTTTATAACAGACTGGATTGTGGCTCATCTACAGAATTTGAAGTTAGAATAATCTGCTGGTTTGTGTAAAAGTATCAATTAACATAATAAAAAAAGTATATAATAAAAATGAAATAAATAAAACATTAAATAAACATTTAAAAAAATATTCACTTTTTTACCTTTGAATTTCAAACAAAATTAAACTCTATTGTGACAAAGACTATGATACAACATTCATGCAACTCAGGCTCAATGAAAATTCATGTTTGTTGTGACATTTCGGCAACACCAATATTACATACCTTACTGCACATTTCACAGTGGTTTGGTTTCAAAGTGAAATATCCAGTGAGTGGCACTAAAACGTGCATTCAATATGTGACTGTGGCCACGTTTTTATGATGTTGGTTAAGGTACGTATTGCAGTGTTTTTATTCTGTTGCTTCAGGTACGTATCGAAGCAGTTCAGAATTCAAATGTCCAGTGAGTGTCACTAAAACTTTAAAGCTACATCGTGTTGGAAATTAACATACCCCCTACACCAAACCCAACCATAAACATTCCCAATAGTATTAACGAAAGAATTCGCTCATGCATACGTGCTATTTTAACTTCTTTCTACGCGATTTTGACCTGTTTTGTCGAACCGTAGTTTCACGGGATTCATACAGGAGCTCCAAAAACCAAGTAACTACCGAATATTGCGCCAACTACAGAGCCAACCTACTGTGTTAGAAAACCCAAATATATGTAGCTGTATATGTGACGCTAACATTCAAAAGTGTCTGTTTTCAAATCTCGCAGCATATTAAAATTGCTTTGAAGTCATGACATAATATTGTGCAAGTAATTGTGTGAAAATTAGGCTTTCTTAATCTAAACTTTGGACCTCTAATTCATACTTTTTGTAAAAAGGAATACAAGTTGTCTGAGTTTTACTTAAACTCTAGTGGTTATTTCAACTGGAAACTGCAGTGATTCGTACATATAGGTACTTTTTTTTTTTTTTTTTCAGTTTTGCAGAAATGTAGGTAGAGGCACATATTTCAAATGAGCCTGGGTAGAATTCATACCATGCTCTCGCATGAGCTAAATCACTACTTACATACTAAAAAGCAGTGAGAACTTTACACATTTTACCTCAATTATTTTATCTTGTCTAGACCTCATGGCCTGCAGTGAAAGAAGCATATTAGGTCGTTTCTGCTTAGATGAACTGACGTGTTCTCTTGTTTTATGTTTGCTTAGATTTAAGTGGGGGACTGTGTTAGAAGTGTACTTACAGACTGCATTTTTGTGACTTGTATCCTTGCTCGGGAGCATTTTCACCCCTCTGGATTTCAGCTCGATGGCCTTCTTCACTGTTGGGAGAGGGTAAAGGTGAAGTGTGTGGAAGTGGAAATCACAATCCATTTATACAGTTAGCAAAGCCTGTCAAGTGCCCAAGAGTGCCAACACCTCATTGAATATGAGCAATCCTCTATGAATCAGTCTTGCATGGGCCATCAAAATAAGACTGTCCTGATGGGCAGAGGTTTTTTTATAATTAGCAGAGGTATGACAGATCTCAAATGATGTGCACACTTTGTTATCTGAAACACAACTATCATTGTGGCATGCAATTATTGGACACCTACCAATATTTGCATCATCTGGAGCCAATTTAGATTTCAAGGCATTTCTGAATTCAGTCCTGTAATTATGCCATGTAGGATACCAATTATTAGCATAATTTCCTCTCTGTATGGCATCTGCCCCATCAGCAGTGTTGGGGGTAACGCATTACAAGTAACGCGAGTTACGTAATCAGATTACTTTTTTTCAAGTAACTAGTAAAGTAACGCATTACTTTTTAATTTACAAGAGAATAGGTGGCCAGTTCAACCATACTAATAAGCAAAAATTACTCTAGACAAACATTTGTGTATCTTTTTTTTATTGCTGTAGTGTGTTGAAATATCTTTTTCTGCATTCTACTGTACGGACGTAAATTTACTTTCCCTTCAGCCTGAGGCTTATTCATTTCACTTTTGGTGTGAAAAGGCTTTTATATTTGCCAAAAATAGAACTTTTTTATTTTAAAATCAAACAAGCAAGCCCTGTCCACATTTAAAAAAATAACGCAAAAGTGACGTAACACATTACTTTCCATAAAACGTAACTAAGTAAAGTAATTAGTTACTTTTTATGGAGTAACGCAATATTGTAATGCATTACTTTTAAAAGTAACTTTCCCCAACACTGCCCATCAGTAGGCTTTAATACAATAACAAGGTATTTTAATAAATATGATAGACACAATAAAGCAATGCGGCAAAATGTGGCGATTATTTGTTGTGAGAAATAACCCCTTTAAATGTATTTAAAAGCCACCCTTGCTATGCCCTCAAACTGCCACAGATTTTGGGGGGAAAAGGAAATAATGTTATGCACTATAGCATTTTGTTTCCATTTTTAACTGAATTCAAAAATGTAGGAGATAAATATTGCAATTTTATACCAAACATTTCCTAAATCTATTACTTATCCCAACACTGTATAAACACACATGGTGTTAAATATTAAAGGCCTAAATTTAAAATGTATATATTTGATTTGCAAATAAAATTTCCATCCATTTGGATTACACAGTTTTAATATAAAACTATTTAATATAATCCTTGTGTGAATCTCATACAATTTTTTTTATATTTGAATGTTGCTTGTTCCACAGCTACCCATATTTTACCATGTTCATACTTTTAAACTGAGTAAGTATAATTATTTTCATAATTAATAGCATTTTGCATTTTCTGCGCATTCTGGATTCATGCATATTCTGCGCATTCTGGATAAATGCATTTTTAAAATATATACTGTATATATTGTTTTAATAAAATCAAGTAGATGTGAATAGTTAATATGAAAATACACCATCATTTATTTATTATTTTTGCAATAGCTTCTTCAGGTGTGCTAAAGTGTGATGTTGGTCATCCATATGCTAAGCAGAGGATTTACATTCATCTGACGATTCAATCCAAATTGATGTAAATCACTGTAGCTATTTCTAAGTGGTTAATCTGACAGTGTTACAACCGTCCCCATTCTTACCTATTCATGCACTAAGACTGTGGCCATTTTCAATCCATTGTAAGCATGCACATAATTTGTAGTCTACACTAATTGCAATACTTCAACTGTGCATATATTTTTGTCATATAAAAAGAAAGTGCATTTATAGCCAACACTCTAAAATGTAACAAATTCAACAAATCCCCTGAGCTTCCCCTGAGATTCACAGCATCCCTCGCTTATTATGCAAATAGAAAACACGATCATAAACGCATATCATGAAAATGATTTAGAAGCGCCTCATCTTGCGTTATTCACGTTAGAAACATGAATTCCCTCACTACTGTCGTGACTGATTTCCCAAATATAAACAGGGGGTAGGGGGTGGGGGGCGTTCAGTGGGATGTTGTAATCATCATTCCAGCAATGTGTCTGCTCATTGAGTCACTTAGACAAGCCAAGATGTCATTTTTAGCTACAGAAGAACACGCCAAGGGATGTGCTGTCTTTCATTGCCAACTGTCCCAAATCTGCCAATGAGCGCTCCTCTCCTCCAATGTCCTACACACACTGACCCCTTACCTTGATACTGGGCACTAAATCCTTTCCTCCGATGGTTGCTGTCAGACGTGAAGTGAAGCCGCAGCCAATTCTTGCTACTGATGACAGGGGATGGCAAATTCATTCCAGTCAGCCTGAAAAGAAACAAGATTTTCATTTCACTGAACAAAAAGGCGATTAAAATCAACTGTACGATCAGCTTCATTACAAAATTACATGACATAAAATAAATAAGAACACAGTTTTGCACACATATGGGTTGCAAAAAACCTTTCATTTGATTCAATGAACATTGAAGTAGATTCACATAAACAATTCAATTGTAATTATTTAACCACTCCCTAATCTTATTTTACAAACATATACTTTATACTGTGTTGGAGTACTAATTAACAACAGTTGTGGGACACCCAACAATGGCCATTTGAAGATTAAATTAAACTGAGAATAGCGAATAACTTAGCGCTAACTTCTTTTGTGAGACGTGCTTCTTTCTAAAACGCATCTTGACATATGGATGATCACCATCTCACGTTAATAGCACCTGGAGAAGTCACTGGTAAAATAAAATTTAAATTTAATAACACTGACTCCATTGTGAGAGCAAAAAAAAAAAAAATCTTGCATTGTTTTCCTCAACACAAGCTTTGATGTCATTAGGATTCCTTCTGTTCTTTACCTGCTGCTTTTTCTAAATACGTTTTTTTTCTTTTCTTCTCATACCCCCCCCTCCATATTCCAAGGTTCCTATTAAAACTTCTCCTTCACCTCGTGAAACTCAAGGTGTGTAAACTTTATGTTTCCTATTGTGTGTGTTCATTTTAAGGAATTATCCTGCAAGGGTTAGTTTGAAGCCATGACGGTAATGGTTTGAAACACTAGTGTGATTCGCTACTAGGGCACAGCTACAGTCCTGGAGCGAAATTTCTTCATCTTTTATCTTTGTTTTTCAGATTATCTGGTCCCAGTGCTTGCCAAACCTTCAAACGGAACGACTGCAGAGGATATTTATCTGAAACATTAAATCCGACATTCGAAAGGAAGTAGAAATGGTCACAAATCAAAGACGTAACTAAATCCAATCAAAAGCTACACAGTCTTGACAATAATCATTCATATCCTTAACAAGCATTAATGATGGCAGCTACAGCACAGTCATTAGCGTATAATTTAATATTCCATCCCAAATCAGAGCTTCATCTCCTTGATGAGGAGAGTATTTTGTTTTTGGCACTGAGATCTGAGAGGAGTCTGATATATTCTCTGTGTAGTATGAATGTGAGTGAATCTCATGAAACCTGTCGAGAACATGTCCGGGTCACATTTCTTAAAGAAAGCAAAGCTTATTTTCAGCTTAATTTGTATGCAAAGTATAATTTAGATTTCCTTCTTTTGATTCAGGGGTGCTTTTGTGAGATTCACCTTTATTTATTTATTTACTTATTTATTACCAAAGCTCAATTAATTTTGTGGGGGAAATAAAATCAACAAAATGAGCTAATTACAAACAAGAGGCAGGCCTGTGTTCCAAACACTAAGCTGACAGGGTGTTTGGTGATGCTGAATGCAGTAAGTGAGGTAAACCATGTCTGGTACAAAACTGCAGTGGCTTGCAATTGACGCACGCTGCTGTGTGAAGCCCTCATTTCTTTTCAAGAAAGTGGAGTTCAACAGTGCATGAAAAACAGGTTGAGCTGAGGAGGCAAAAGAGTAAGAAAGCAAAATGAGTGTGCTTTACAAGAGGCAGGCAACAGGGAGAGAAAAAAAAGAAACCCTGACAAAATAAGACTGCTTGAAGAGGCCTGTGCAGATAACACAGAAGCTAAAACACTGGGAGGAAAACAGCTAATGCAAAAATTTGTGCTGTCAGTCGATTAACAAAAAACGAACTAAATAAATAAATATAAATATAAATAAAAAAATTTAAATAATTAATCACATTTTTTTCCTGAAATTAATCACGATTAATCCCACCTAACATTAAAGTTTTTTAAATATACTTTTATATTGCAATGATTTCACATTAAATCTTCAAATTAATGTAGAAACAACATAAAGACAGTATATTTTTAATATTTGTTTAATGGCATCTTTTTTATGACTGAAGGCGAGTATCACTGATACTAATACTGATCTCTGTAGGAAACTGTTCTTTTTTTCCCCCTAATAGTTAACCATTGACTAGCCATTCAACAGTATAATTGAGAGCTATTAATTTTAACATTCATTAGACTTAAAGAAAAATAACTACTTCCAATTTAAGTGAAATTAAAACAATCCTCAGATAAACCTATTATAATAAATGTCATATTTAGCTGTGCCCTTCAGCAAGTAGGAAATATACAGAAATTGAATAGTTATCAAATAAGTTATCAAACACTAAATTCAAAATTAAATATACTGTAGAACTATACATAAGGTTTCTTCCTTACATCCTAAGCTACACAAGTTATTGATTTCGTCTTTTTTCTTTTGTTCTTTAATTAATCACAGCAGCTGAGCTATTAGGTTATTTGGCTGCTATTACTTTAAGAGCTGCTGCTGCTGAACCTGACGTGGATCTGACACGCATGCTCGTAGTTTCATTCACGCTTTAATATGAAATGACACAGACTACAGTGCGCCGCCGTATTTGTGCATGCAATTGAAGCGCGCATTCTACGAGCACAGTATAACAGCAGACAGGACAAGAAGATTCATTTTTATTGACATATGGCTTAACAACATCTCATCTGACCGCAGTTTACTGATGTTCTACTGAAGCTGCCTCATCACCTGTACCGTTTCTGCGCTCGTTTGACTACCGCCTGTCGCTGAGGTGAAGTGGAGTATGCATCTGAAAAGTCTCCCGTTTGACGTTGTCGTAAAGACATTCTGTGTCTAAATAAACACAATTCTTTTCAAGAAATAAAGAGACAGAAGCAGCAGTTGAGTGGGGTGGCCAACCCTAGCCCCGACCGTCCCTTCGTTAAATGCGTTAAATATTTTTAACTCCGTTAAACTGGAAAAATTAATCGCTTGTGTTAACGCTAATTTTGACAGCACTAATAAAAATAAATAAAGTAATAAAATTAAAATTAAAACAATGAGATGAATGTTCAAACTAGAATAAACTGATTTATTTCATTGTGCATAGATATTTGTTTGTTTGTTTGTTTGTTTATTTATGAATTAAATAATTTACATGTAAACTTCAATATTATGTGGTGAAATAATTTTTGTTTGGTAGCTTTTACTGTAAAATTAGCAAAACTGCCCATGTCTTTAAAAAAAACAGTAGCAACAACAATAATATGATATTATACTGGTCTATTATACTCCATATATTACAATACACATTATATATTAACTACTTTAGAAGTAGTAGTAGTAGTGTTTTTGTTGTTGCTGTTGATGTATGTATTATATTGATGACAATCTGATAAATTATGATGCTGGGTTTAGAAAAGTCATAAATAAAGATTGTGTTGAGCAGCTGAAGAGATCTAAGGTCTTCAAAGAGAATGGCCTTTATTTTATTCACAAGTTGTAGCCAAATTTATTCAAGCTCTGGCAACAGAGTCAGAAAGGTCAAGAGAGCAGGCCCACTTTGATGACTGCTGACAATAACTGCTGAAAATGAAGTCCACAGACAACATTACGAGCAGCACTGGCAGAGGGGAGGGAATAAAAAAAAAATCCTTTGAATTGCAGATTCCGACTACATGTTCTTTCAAAAACCCAAACCTGATTCCTTCAAAAAATCAGTGAGGTTTACGTTTGGCATCAAAAAATGTGTATTGCATTTGAACAGTATCAATGGATTAGTTTTTGGTCAATGTATTAATGTTGATGCCGATGACAGCTGGTTAATTTTGTTGTTGTTGTGATCATATCAAGTTCTGAGAATGGTCATGAATGATTATTTTCATTGTAGAATAATATGTATAAAGAAAACATAAAGCCACCAAGAATTAGAACCATATTAAAGTTTTAAAAATCCTTCTGTTTTTTTATTTTTTTTTTAAGAAAAAAAGATGAGGAAATAGTGTTTTCTAAAGAAAATAGTGTCCACACCACTATATTGTATTCCAGCTTTGTTGCTAGAATTCTTTTGTATTTCCTTTTACAAAAGAAATGTAACATTTCTTTCATCAGGGCATACATACACAAATGCAAAAAAAAAAAAAACTGTTGGGGTTTTATAAGTATCGGTGAATCGATAAACTAAAAATTATACACAAATTCTGATCCTTTGATGCATCAAAAGCAAAAACAAAAAACAAACAAAAACAAAACAAAAAAACATTATAGTTAGTGATACTGGATGCAATGGAAAGTAAACTGATTTCCTATTCTACTGTGACCATGATTAGCCAATGTAGCTGTTATCTGATTAGCTTGAGTAGACAGCATATTGAGTGCGGATTTGTGAATACATTTAGATGCTATAAACATTTCAAAATCCACAAATGCTTGCAGTGATCTAAAAATGCACCAGAATGCACCTTAACTTACTATACACTTATGGATCTCATTCTACTTATTTGATTTTTTTTTTTTTTGTAAATGTCTTTACATTGATTTGTGCATCATAATCTATTTATCTGCAATATTATCTTTAAATAGCTCACCTGATTTGCTCAAACGTAGCCAAAAGACAAAACTGTTATTATTTAAAACTTCAGTGATTTAAAAACATGTAATTGTGTTGCTAATAAAAGGGCTGTCATGAAGTTTGATTGGCGATTAAGAGCCATACAAATCAATGTGATTAATAATTTATTTTTGTGTGTTTTCTTCATATCGGTTGAAGTGTAAAGTTGCTTACAAATTCAGAGCAAAACGCATTGCTAAGTGGTGCTAGTTAGTTGCTTACTTGCCCACTCAAAAGTGTCTGTCATTCAGATCCCTGAATCATGTGCCCCCTTCAAAGTGAGTTCTCTATAGGACCTCAGGGATTTTAAGCCTAGGGTTAAAATCCAATCTTTTAAAAAAGTAACATTGCAACTCTCCACAACAAGCCATCTTTCAAGTCAACAATCTAGTATCAGCCAATCATCAGTTTCAGCCCCCCAAAAAACAAAAAAAAAGCCAATGAAATGGTATGGAAACTTCATATCAAGTTTATAGTGAAAGTTATCAATATTATCACACTATTGTTAAAATGTGCTAGAAAAAAGTACTGATACACACATCAAAATAATTTTACCAAGTTTAATATTTAAAACCAACAGATGGATAAAATTAGCAGCATTATGGGCTGTTTGCATACACATTAAACGTTTTATGAAATGATAAATCTCACTTCAGCCTTAAAACAATTATTAAGAAAAGGGATGATCCAAAATGATAATTTACATTACATTTAATCATTTAGCAGACACTTTTATCCAAAGTGACTTACAAATGAGGACAATAGAAGCAATCAAAACCAACAAAAAAGCAATAAAATGCAAGTGCCATGACAAGTCTTGGTTAGCCCAACGCAGTACACATAGCAAGTTTATATATATACATATATATATATATTAGTTTTGTTTTCTTTTTGTTTTCTTTTTTTAAACAAGCAGTTAGAAAACGAATAAAGAGTGCAATTGACAGAGGGTCCAGTGTTTTTTTTTTTTATATATATATTAAAAAAAAGAAAACAAATAGACAAAATAGAATTAGAATAGAGAGTGCTAGATTTAGAGGGTCAAATAAAGATGGAAGAGATGTGTTTTTAGCAAGCGGCAACCTTCCGGTCTCTCTCATGAAACCAACACGGAAGTGACTAAAACTGCAATTCATCGACTGCAAAAGGGAGTCAGTCCCATAGACTCCCCATGTTAAAATGCCCAAATTTACAGCAGAAAAAAATATGTTTACAACCTGGTACAAAAAGTGGTTGCCCTTTAAAAGGGAGTCAGTCCCATAGACCCCCCATGTTAAAATGCCCAAGTTTACAGCAGAAAAAAATATGTTTACAACCTGGTACAAAAAGTGGTTGCCCTTTATGACAACTGTGAGGGGGGTGGATTTTTTTATAACTCATCCGTTTAAATTATATTAAGCCTTAAAGTTCTGCATAATTAAGGGCGTGGCCACTTGAGTGACAGGTGGATTGCCGCTGCTGTCCCCACTGTCGAGATTGGTGGGCGTGGTTTCAGCAACCAGCTCCTGCCTCTTTGCCCATTTTCGATTATCCGGGAGTGACGTGCTGCCAAGATGGCGGCGGCCGGCTCCGCCCACTTCGAGCTTCAAAAACGCTCTTCAGAAACCTACGGGTGACGTCACGGACACTATGTCCATGTTTTTATACAGTCTATGGTTTTTAGCCATTTCTTGAAGATGGCTAAGGACTCAGCTGCTCGGATTGAGTTGGGCAGGTCATTCCACCAGGAGGAAACAGTTAATGTAAAAGTCTGTGCAAGTGATTTTGTGCCGCTTTGGGATGGCACAATAATGCATCGTTTACTTGCAGAATACAAACTTCTAGAAGGCACATAAGTCTGAAGTAGTGAATTAAGGTAAAGGGATGCAGAGCCAGTGGTGATTTTGTAGGCAAACATTAATGCCTTGAATTTTATGCGAGCAGCTATTGGTAGCCAGTGCAAATTGATGAACAGAGGTGTGACGTGCATTCTTTTCAGCTCATTAAAAATGTATTTTGCAGCAATCTTGATCAAGGATTATTAGTATTTTATCTGCTCAGTGAATAATTCCAGATACTGTATTATCCAAATTGATTTGATTTTTAGAATACAAATTAGCTTATTTTCCATCAAGCAGTTATTTTATGTGTATGTATGTATGTATGCATGTTGTATTTATTTATTTATTATTATTATTATTATTATTATATAAAAAAGGCAGACAGGACATGTAAAATGTACATTCACTCTCTGACAGTAGGTGGTACTTATGGAACAGCAGAAATAGAGCTGTTTTCCCAGTAATCGCTATGAGGGACGGAGAGCGATACACTCATTCTGAAGTTCAAGCACAGTAATGTGGCCAGCTGCACATTGTCTAATTCCTTATACCAGTGGTTCCCAACCCTGGTCCTGGAGGCACCACAACACTGCACATTTTGCATGTCTCCTTTCTCTGACATACCAGTTGCAGGTCTTTGAGTCTCTACTAATGAGCTGATGACCTGAATCTGGTGTGTTTGATACGATGTGATCGCTCGGCTCCTCAGCGAAAAGCTGAATATGCGCTGCATCTGCTGCCTACTTATACTCACGCTGTGATCAGCAGCAGCTGGAGGATATAATCGCATGTCAATGTGCATTGGCTCGTTTAGTTTACACTCGAAGTAGACTGGTCCCTCTAAGCGAGATCCCAATTTCGTCGGTCATCCGACGTGACGTCGAGAGTGACCGACTGAAAGGGAACTAAGGTTACATGCGTAACCAGAGACGTTCCCTTTCGATTGCAGCTGATGCTATGTGGAACAAACAGTGACTACAACACCACATTTCTACTGTAGCATGAACCAGCCTCTGTGGGCAGAATATGCCAAAAATAGACATATATTATGGTAGTATACCACAGCATGAACCGGGGAGGTTGCACAAGCACTTCACAACAGGCGTTGGGAAGATGAGATTACAATGGTCAGTGCGGACTAATTCTCTTGCTCAGAAAAATGTGTCTTCATTCCCCTGGTAAGTCCACAATTCAAATGGCCAGGCGCGTGCACTGCTCATAACTAATATTGATTGTTCCAAAGGAGGAATCGCCATCATCGGCCGTGATCGGACCCCCTTGATGATTTACGTACTCAACTACCTCTGTCTTGTCTAACTGAATGACAACATAGCAGTTTTTCAAATCTCTGTGAAAAACTCTCAGAGGCAAACACACCGTGAGCAGTTGTAAGTGATTGATTAGCCATGCTTGTCTGGCACCCATCCTAGAGCCAAAAACTTGACAGCCGTTGGATTGAGCATGCAAGCCCAAGCTAGATGCATCTGTGATGACCTCCTGGAAACCTGCCACATCACAGCCTTTCTGATAAAAGCAGCAATGCAGCGCATGTCTGAACAGCTGGAGAGCTGACTGCATGTGCCCAATAGTGTTGGGTCGTTCTTGAACGATTCGTTCATTTTGAACGAATCTTTAATGTGACTCGGGAAGAACGAGTCATCTCGGGGAGTGATTCGTTCAGTTGCACATGCGCAACATCCTATAGGTTCTGTACTGGAATTGGTCAAGTAGTTCACCTGTTTCGAGTCTTCAGGTTTTTCGAGTCGTTCGTTCATCACGTGACAGCCCCATAAGCTTAACCTATGCAGTCTGAGCCGGAAAGAGACTTAATAATAATAACCAACTCTTTATTACCTTTGTTACAACATTCAGTGTTATGGAAAAGAACCATAATTACAGAAATTCACTAAGTAAAAAGCTACAATTTGAGACCAGAAATGCATTACGTAACTAAGAGTAAATAATAATTATAATAATGATGATAATAATAATAATAACTATGCACCCGTTTGTAAGGAAGCTTGTAATTTAACTAATTTCTCTATCCAATGTTGTCACGTCACAACATTTTAATTCTATTTTGCTAAAATTAACGAAACGACTCGAAAAAAGATTCGTTCATTTTGCTGAACGAGACTCAAAGGTCCAAGTCGGTAAAATTATCCGAACTTCCCATCACTAGTGCCCAACTGTTAAATATGTACACATTGTCACTCTTGCTCGACTCTTGCCTTTTGCAACAACCTCTATTACGCCTTTCACAAGAAGGTTGTGGGTTTCTGTATGTAACAAACGGGTCCTACAGGTGAACCGTGGAGGATCAACCACCACTGAAGTGAGGCGGCCACCTTGGAAGTTGGTTTACATGGGAAGATTTCCCATGTGCTGACATGATTGGACTGTTAAGCACATTGGATGAACACATCTGTCTTTCACACTATGCAGCTCTCTAAAGAGCTTGGTTTCGGCATCGTTTTTGTCCATGTGCTTAAGAAACTTTGGCTGAAACTTTTGGAGAACAAGTGTGAAACGACAAGCCAGCTTGGAAGGAACAAGCTCGGACATTGCAAGAGAGATGGCCACATAACCTTCTCCTGATCCATCAAAAACCTTTTCATGCACTCCAATTCAAGGTCGGAGATTGTCTCAAGTGTACTGCACAGGCGTTAACACTAGATCTGGAGAGTGTCGTGTATGTAGGACCTCTGCCAGCACAAGCTCCACACTGCAATCTTCACGTTCAGGTCCTTGGCTCCACTCACTCAGGTGGAGCAGGGAAGTGTGGGAAGCAGGGATGTCCATCAGAATGAGGGCAGCATCTAAAAAATGAAGGCAATTGGTCTCAACCAGAGCCACTTTACACAAACAGGTAACCAAAGGATTCCCAGACATGTAACAGAACGAAGGAATCACAGTCCTAAAGGAGAAACATTCTAAGGTAACTATAGAAACTAAGTAGGTAACCTTTTCTACTTCAATAAAGCCTAATTATTAACAAACATATTTTAAAAATGTCATAATTATAAAATAAAGGATAAAATGCAGGCTATGCAGCAACAAATCAAATAATTGGAACACTGCAAAGACTCTATGACATAAACACACATAGTGTTGGCCATCATATTTAGCAGCTCCAGACCAAACATTGATCAGGGAATAAGTACTCACTGCCCTTTTGGAGTCTTTTTGACTGATTTGGCATCTCAAAAAAAAAATAAAATAATTTGCAGCGAGATTTCTGCGGTCAAAATATACTGCTCATCCCATTAAAAAAACTGGCCAGGGTTTCTTTTTAATGCCACTGAAATGGGATCAATACTGAAAACGCTTCTGAATGTCATGGAAGAGACTTGGCCATAGCTGTGCCTGTGAGGCTAGAATAACTCAGTACATTGTCTTCACACCTGTGTCACATGATTGTAAAGCTCTCAAACATCCTCTTGGACAGGAAATGTATTACTTAAAGGGAAATCAATACCTCGACAACACAGCAGTGTCTGCTGTCTGTAAGTTTAAGTTTCTCCTATACTAAACATTTTTTTTACAAGCTCAGTTCACTGCAGTACAAGGGACATGTATGTAAGTGTGTGTTTGAGTGTGTAACTTACATGAAATGGTCGAACATGCATGATATTTCTTCTTACATACAGTAGCTGAAATGTTTTTGGCAGCCCGGAGGGTTCTTGTGAGATTTGGCCCTAGTTTAAGTAATGTTCATGTTCTCCAAAGAATGTTAATTTTCCTTGGGTGACAGTAACCCATGCCTGTCGGTATAGTTGAAATTATCTGAGAAAACCATGAACTTGGTGCACTTAGATGATATAGGTAAAAAAAAAAAAAAAAGATTTCCATTAAAGCAGGTACTCCAGCCATACCTTGGGATGTCAGAGACTTAAGGGTGGATGCTTTAGGCTTCATTTATCATATAGAATCCTTGTTCTCCACAAAGTTCAACATTACCATTCACATCTGGATTATATAGCATGGAATTCCTATGCTATGTGTTATTAGTATACTACTGCTGTTTATGGTAAGAATAAACATTCTGATATTACTTTTCTGATACAGTGTAAATAGCTTCTGCTGTTATTTCATCACCAGTCCAGTGAAGTAATGTTATTGCTCTCTTACAGCAAGTTTGTGTAATTTCAAGCCTGTGTTTTGGTGAAGCGGAAAAGCTAATTATTTGCGAGGGTGCCTGTGTGACTACACAGCCTCGATGCTCCACACGTTAAGAGCGAGGACATGTTTATTCACAGAGCTTGAAGTTAATAGAGTTCAGGCAGAGCCTTCTGTGTCATCTCTCACTAGGTTAGGACTTACAATTTGGTCACAATTGCAAACCTTTGAAAACACAGTGAAGAAGTGTCTGATGAAAGGAGGCAGACAGAAACAGGTGAGGAGAGAAAACAAGAGAAATGTGTTAAAGCATTGAGCGGCGATCATCAAGTTGACAGCTGTGGGGAGAGTCACAGAGCAAGTGATATGTTCCCAGAATAATCAGTGAGATCAATGGTATCTCATTTCCATCTGAGGGTATTCTAGATCAATACCTGAAAGACAGAAAAAGCCCTACACCAGATGGAGTTTAGGTACATTTGTGTTTCATAGATGTAATTTGTTATTTTCAGTGAATACTTCACCCTAAAATGAAAACATAAAACCAGCATAAAAGTAGCCCATAAGACTGCACTGTGCTACTTTCCAAGTCTTCTGAAGTTATGAATACATAAATAAATAAATAAATAGAAATGTAAAAGGTTTTCAGTCAATAAAGACCTACATTTCAGTCTGTTCCTCACACACACAGCTATCATATGACATCTCTATACTTGAAATGTGCATGTGTTATGTAGACTACTTTTACGGTCTTTTGTGTCATGAAGTCTATTACATGTGAATTAGTGTTTACTATTGTCATTTTTGCATTATTGACACACTATTTTCCTAATTAATGCTGTTCAGTTGCTTTGACACAATCTGTATTGTTAAAAGCGCTATATAAATAACGGTGACTTGACTTGACTTGACTTGACTTGAAGCTAGTCAGTCCCATGAACTGTCAGTGTATGGGGAAAAAAGCCCTTTTTTTCTTCTTCTTTTTTAATGTCTTTTTTTTGTTTGTCTTGAAAAACAGCTATTGTGTTTGATACGAGGGCGAGTAAATAAAGAATTTTCATTTGTGAATTATTACTCTAATCCCCTCCAAATTGAACATGCTTGTATTTTTTTCTTTCTTTCAGTCTCTGTAAAAATGAAAGGGCATATTAAGTCCTGTTTTTCAGTCAACTTGTTGTAGCGTCTGCATAGAATCACGCATGATCTTTGGGTTTTATGGTTTAAGAAGACCCTTTTAGCTTTTGACATTTGCATATAAATTACAGTCCTGGTCCCAGACGTCACACTTATATGGGTACTAAATGTCAAATGGTTCCCCCCCACTCTCAAAGAGATGCTAAACAGTTTCACCACTCGCACCTTCATGTGGGGTTTCAAACATTGCCCAAGGGACACCCCTGTCCGAACTACAGTTAATTCAAAGATCTAATCTAAATATTTATTATGAATCATAACCAGTTATAATTCGTCATAAATATTTCCCTTTTTGAGTTGAAAAACCCTACATTGTCTTCTGAGAAATCGAATCCTGTCCAGAACTTAATGCCTCTGATTGGGGTATATTTTTTTTCCTCATTTATTTGAACCTTCATTGAATGCCACAACATTCTGTGTAATGTAACAATACGGCTAATTAAAAATAAAATTAAATCAGTAGGAGAGAGTTCGATCCCAGAAATTACTCAAAATTGTCTTTAGAGTAGTATGATTCTCACCATAACGCCTACAGCAGGGTCCTCAAATCTACTTGAGAAAATTATATTTAGCATTTTTTAATGTAATACTATGCAACTTATTTTATTTAAAATCCAATGTACTATCTATACCAATAAATTACTATCAATATAGTATCGAAATAGCCTGACTGAAAAGTTGTTCTAAATGTTCCAAAGAGCATCTTGTGCTTCAAAACTGTTAGTGCTAAAAAAGAATAGTGCTAAAAAAAATCTTAAATTTTTTTTTTTTATCCACAACTTTTGTTTTCCAAGATCCTAGAAAAGAAGTGTTTGTGAGGCTTGCACAGAGAGCACATGATATGATGTAAACGCACATCCATGCAATAAACACTCTCACCATTGTAATAATATAGAATCAGTACTAAATCACAACTGTAGCTTAAATGTCATTTACAAAGCAAATCCTGTCCGAATGCAGAAACAAAAATAGTCATTCCGCTCACTACTTCCATTAACGGGATCCTGTGATCCCTTGCGCTGTAATGTAGAAGCAGTAACAGAGGCCAGTTCACTCACCATATTGACGGTGCTTCTGTGCCACTGATCTCTAGAAAGTCATATCTATCTTCTAGCTGGAAGTCTGTGAAGACTAGGGCAATGGTGTCTCCCGGCTCGGCCAGAATACTCCACGTGCAGTCAGCATTGTTGTCATACTCTGAAGGAAAGTGGGGACTTGATATTGTCCCTGTTGTTCCTCTTAACGTCCCACCACATGATCCTTCAGCTGGACAAAATAGCACAAAAGTTAGAAATTATCAGGCAAAGGTAAAATTAGTCAAATTGCACCATATAGAAATCAACATTAATTTTCAGCGCTCCTATGCCATGACTTTTGTAGTCCTTCATAAATAATGGATTAAAAATCCAGGGCTTGAATATAAGGACTGCCTCCCGATGCAGCATTTAAGACACAGGATCAGTACTGCTGTTCTCTAAAAGCAGAGTATACTGGCTACCATCCAAGTAGAAGAAGATGCAAAAGATAGTTGTTTATTTCCTTTATATATTTGTACTATTGTATTTATTTTTTTCTATCGCTTGTAATTTGTTTAAAGACTGCTTGTCTTTAATAATGTTTTAACTTTATGGCAGGTGGCTTTTTTTGCTGCAGTTTCAAAACTGGAATCAAGAATGGTGAAATTACGGGCAGCATCTAAAATTTTGGTATTGCAATTCTGTGGTTCTGATTTGCCGTGGGCATGAAGCATCAGGTATTCACAACCATGATTTATAGCCTTTATGCAGTCCTGCTTTTATACAGCAGTTCAAAAGATAAGTACGTAAATATGTAAAGCCAAGGAGTGTCACAAATACCCTCTTATGTGTGTAACTACTTTCCTACGCCAAGTATCCAGGATCTGACATTGCTAATTCAAAAAGATGTGCCTTTGTTACTAATTTGAAAATATCATGTTAGAACTAGCCATGGCAGTTTTGGAGAAGTTATTGAAGTGACAAGGCTGAAGCACAATTGTGTGACACTGTTGCCTTACAGTAGATTAAAACAAACAAAAGGTTGAGTAACTTACATTTTTAGATCCCATATTGCCAGATCATTTTCTGTTTTGTTCCGGCTGACTTATGATTCGATCACTGTATCTGAAATTGGCCCCATACCCTTAAATAGTGCATTATTTATAGGGCCAGAAGATGACATCCACAGACTTTGCAGTGCTCGGATACAGCTTTAGTATTTTGTTTGTTTGCTAGTTTGGCTGTTCACATTATTATTATCATTATTTTATTTTATTTATTTTTTTTAAATATGGCCGATATCAGATTCAAGTTTGAACTGATCACAGTCCTGAACTGAACCGAATGCCCAATAGACATACAGAATTAAACACTGAGGCCACTGAAATCAGTGTTTACGCATGTGTCACGGACCGTTAATTCATGCGCATGCGATAAGGAGGACGAGGCGAGGATGATGAAAAAGAGAGATAAGCTTTTCTAGTGTCCCCTCAAGTTTTGCTTGTCTAAAGCTGTCACCATAATTCTTACACCTCACTCTCTTCCTCCACTCACTACAGATGTCTTTCATATTGAGTGATCAAATAATTAACGGTATGTAAAATCTGGAGTGAGTCCCATCTTTGCAGAATTGTGATGAATGTCTCATATGAATTCCGATATGACTGTTCAGATTGAGTTTGCATTGCAAAACATCCAACTAGTAACTGATTTAGTACCACATATGGAAGTGTCCCAAATCAGAATCACAAAATCAGTATGTGAAACAGTATGCACTATTCCACAGTAAACATTTTAAACAGCAGTATGCTACGTTGTTGTCATATTTACTTGTGAGGTTTTAAAGTGTATTTATTTTACTTTTTTTTTTTTTTCAAGACACTGGGATAGGCTCCAGCACCCTGTAACCCTAGAATAAGTGATTTGGAAAACGGATGGTTGATTCTTTAAGTTGTGTACCAATGTCAAAAAAAAAAAGATTTAAAAGAATAAAATCATGGTTAATATTACTTCAGGTTCATTTGTTAAATTGGAAATGGAAGGCCAGTTGAGCACAATGCATTGGAGCATACAGTACACTCTCAGAAAAAAAAAAAAAGTATAGAAGTTGTCACTGGAGCGGTACCTTTTCAAAAGTTTTCAAAAAGTTTTCAAAACTTACCCATAAAGGGTGCATATTGGTACATTAAAGGTACATACTAGTACCTAAATGGTAGATATTTGTAACATTTGAAAATGTACCGCCCCAGTGACAACTTGAGTTAAAGATAAATAATTTCAAAGCACATATTAGTACCTAAAGAGTACATATTAGCGCCTTTTAAAGGGTAAAGCAACAGTTTTGTACCTTTTTCTGAGAGTGCTGAGAGTGTACTACTGCAAGCATACAGTAGTCACAGTTAGTGTTGTCAAAAGACCCGGTACTTCGGTACCAAGTCGGTACTAAAACAATTAAAAAGTTACGGTACCACGTTTTCTTAAGTACCGGTGGTACCGAGTACCCGAAAAAGTAATAATTTGATAACTTGAAACACAATTTTAAATAACTATAAAGAATGCCATTGATTTTTTGTACATTTTATTTTTGTTTAACTTTATTAATAAAAATAGTGCATTGTTCAATTAGCATGTTTTTGTGTTTTGCTTTGGTACCGAAATTGGTACCGAGAACCGTGGATTTACACTGGTATTGGTACCGAATACTGAAATTTTGGTACCGTGACAACACTAGTCACAGTATTCCATGACTGTGGAAGCCCTGCTTTTTAACCCGTCTGTCCATGTAAGCACAAAGCATCTTACCTCTACAAAATGGTGCTGGGAAATCCCATGATGCACCACTTCCTGGGCTCACTATGCACGTGAGCACTGCATGCCCCTCCAAAACGTATCCCATCACACAACTGTAGCGGATCTTGTCTCCGACGTTGTACCTGGTCCCATGGATAATCCCTCTCGGTATCAACCCTGGATTTCCACAGGTGTGACTTGGCAGAACTGGAACAGAAGACAGGAAAACAGGTTAGAAGTAAGTTTCTGCGTCACGCTGTGCCTTTCATTCTGTTTGTTCTTTTCATCATCATACACAGACTGAGCCAAGCTCTTGAGATGCCTGTCTCAGTGCGAGTCTTCGCTATGAAGCATGCACATCTGAAGCTGGCCCAGCACTAGTGCATGGGACTGCGGTGAAACCCCCACACGTAAGTTGTGCATTTCTGTGATCATGATGCTGTTTGAAGGTAAGTATTTCACGTTGACAATACAATCACAACATGAATGTGCTCTGTTCATCTGTGTCAACTGTTCAAACAGAATCTGTGCAAAACATTTTAAGAGTGAAACAATAATAATAATTTAGCGAGTAATCCGAAGCAAGACTTTTTTCAACTTTGTTTTCAGTAACATCCAATTCTGTAGTAAAATAAAAGTTATAAGGAAGATGGCTTAAAATCAGATTGAAATTAATATTGAGCCCATTTCCTTTTTTCTCACTTTCTTTGTTGTAACTTGACTTGATAAAATAATATTATGGATAATAATGATGATAATATTAATCTTCCAAATAACTTTTATTTTATTTATTTTGGCCAAATCAATTTTGATTAAACTATATATATACTGTATATATATCTATATATAGAGAGAGAGAGAGCTACAGGATGGATTCACCCATGCATAGACGTACACAGACAAAAGTAGTGAGTAATTAAACAACCAAAAGGAATAAGATAAATTATTTTGTTTTAAGTTCATTTTTCTGATCCATTGGCAGATGTTTTGACTTGATTTAAGCATTAATCTCACTAAATGTAATACATTTTAAGCAACTGTTAAAATATTTCAAAATCTTAAAAGTTTGCTTCCAAAGTAAAAACAAATTGTCATGTTTTAGTCCAAAGAAGAAAGTCCAAAAAGGGTTCAAGTAACAAAAATGTATTTAACAAAACAGAACCAGGTAATCCACTGATGAGAAGCCACATGAAAACAGCATGTACAACACAACAATAAATGCCACAAAGGGAAAAAAAACAAACTGAGGGACTTAAATGCACAAGATGATGTATAGAACACAAACAGGTGTGATCTAATTAACAAAAAACCATGGTGACTAACTATGGCGGGAAAAGAGAACAAAGGAAACAGGAACTGAAGAGAAACAAACTAAGGGTGCTTCTCAAACGGAGGGCTGCATCCTTCCTAGTTCAGTCCTTCTGAGGCTTGTAGGCTAGAGTTCTCCTCGGTATTAAATGCTAGAATGAGATGATCTAGTAAGTGTGCATTGCTATACGTCAAATATGTTCTCGCCCTCACCGTCATGACAAAATACTAATAAAACTTATTTTTGGAAAAATACTTTCTATTACAAATCCTTATATTATTGATGACATGACAGCCGAGATATGCAGCCTTCCATTTGAGAAGCACCCTAAGAGTCCATGAAAATTAAACTAAAACAGAGGATACATGTGACAGACCTTCATATCTTGTATATAATCAAAGATAAGAAATAAGAAAATTCAGTAACACTTTACAATAATGTGCAGGACACATACATTGGAGATATGGGGGTGGTAAGTGAATCTGTATTTGGGGTCCCCATTTTAAAAAATCTGCTAACTATGTTAAAGAAAATTCTAGAAAATTCTCCTGAAGGCCAGTCAGCCTTGGGAACTCATCTGAATGCTTGGAGGCAAAGATGTCTCTGCCAGCATTCATCTTTACAGACATACCAATCCAGTGTTGTTTGTTTGATCAGTCCAGTACAAAAGATATTCATCATTAGAAATGAATTTTAATAGTAGTCAGGAGATTTTTTTTTCTTGTGAACGCGACAGTAATACAGGCCAGATTAAAACTTGCATCTTCTGTATAAACTCCAAAGCTCAATATTCCTGGAACTACTAGGCCACATATGAAGCTCTGAAGCTCTGCAAGCACATTAATGTTTATATTCAAATTAGCATTTTCATATGTTAAACCAAGTGTGATGAACATTTTCATCACATAGACTTAATTTTCAGTCTGGTTCTCACACAAAGATATCACACAACTTTAAAAGACTAGAAAATACACAAGTACATAAGTCATATGGATTGTTTTAGTAGCATTAGTACTTAATAGTCCTTAATACACATTTTTATTTAGGGGTGAACAAATAAAATGTAAATTTAGTTAGTTCTAACTAAATTTTCATTTCATACAATGTTTATTCTACATTTACTCTAAAATATAAGAAAACAGAAAATGCATACTTCAGACTTTTATCAATAGGCCATATTCAATTAAATTACAGTTTTATGAACCATTACACTAAGCACTGAATATACGTTATGAAAAATACAGTATGCAGTGATGACATAGGCCTATTTGCAAAGCTACTGAAAAGCACAATAGTGTAATTTGATGAACATGTTCATATGAGACTGTGTGTTGACTTTGATTCACAGGTTTTATGAGTCATGGGAGGGTTCTTGAAGGAATCGTTTCTATTCTCAAAGAAATCATTGAGATCCTCCAAATATGAGAGGTGCCTGGAG
The DNA here is from genome assembly GCF_001515625.1 of Sinocyclocheilus rhinocerous. NCBI lineage: Eukaryota > Metazoa > Chordata > Actinopteri > Cypriniformes > Cyprinidae > Sinocyclocheilus > Sinocyclocheilus rhinocerous. The sequence goes on along the minus strand of NW_015638979.1, from coordinate 508,565 downwards.
GAATGGGCGTGTATGTTATATAACCCCTGTGGCAACTTACACAGCTAAATCTAGAGCTGACATTTAAGAGCTGAATGTTGATTCTGTTGCATTCACTGATAAATCTGCTGCAGAATGTCTCTTAGGATTCTATTTTGCTTGATTGAATTGGTTCTTACCTGGATAGAATGGTTAGTAAAATAGACAACATAAGATTTCCCAGCAATTGCTAAACTCCACAAAATTAAAGGAATAAATATAGGCTCTGCTTATGTACAGTAGCAAACATTTTAAGCCTTCACCGGCACCACGCTTCCAAAATGAAAGGTGTTCCAAAAGGTAGGAAAGATAACTTTTTTTAAATCCAAATTCTAAGGTAGCATTGCATAAATATGCCACATGCAGTACATACAGTGTAACGCAAACATATTCACCACAAAATACATCCAAGACAGAAGTAAGAGAAATGTTGTTTATAAAATTACAATACTTTCTGTTGGTAGCACAATCAAATATAAAATATAGGTACAAGGTACATAACGGTATATGCATTCAGTGCCGTAAGCATGTCTACCGAACAAATACAGCATATTTTATCCATTGCACATGTGTAACTAAGGGTGCTTTCACACCTGTAGATCGATTGCTTTGTTCCGAAACAGGGATTCAAATTATTACAATGTTGCTTTTTATTCTTGGTGCGGTTCGCTTTCATATGGCAATGTTTTTAAACGGACCAAATTTGTTAATACAAGTCACATGCGAGTAAACTGTTCTCTCAGAAGCACCAAGTAATTTGAACAGGTGATCACATTTTCTGTATACTGAGCTTGATTCATTTCCATACACGGTCGTACCGAATTGACTACAAGTGCCACAACATAGAACATAGTCCATAAAATAATCTTATTTCGAAAAAAGTGGCTATGAACAAAGCAATTTTTAGGAAACTGTTGGCTTGATAGCAGCGAACCAGCACCTGCCCGACCTCTCACTGCTGCCGACGCCATTTTGAGTCATGTTACCCTCAAAAGTTTAATGGAAAACTTTAACTTTAAATTTTCCGGGATTCCACTAGCTGTCAGAGCTGTCATCTGTCCAGATGGAACGACAACAGCTTCGCGGGCTTATTGTTGTTGTTGTTTTTTTGTAGATGTCGTTATATTAATTTATCACTTTGAGCCCAGGATTCATTGCGAAAACATTTTTAAAATGCACATACTAGGAAGAAGAGCAATAAGACGGCATTATAAAATGAAAAAGTGCGCTTTGATTTTGAATGGCGAAGACGTGCTCACCCACAGACATGCACAGGTTCATTATGAAGTATTAGCAAAACAACAAAGCTAATGCTTTTCACGGAACTTACGTAATTACCCATTATACATTGTGATATAGCCTGGTTCGTTGGTCCGTTAGATCGGATTGCTTTCTCACTACAACCGAACCGCTCCAGAGTTCGTTTTCAATCGAGCCGACACCACCTCGTTCAGGCGATCTCGGACCGATTGTTTTGGCGCGGATCCGAGCGCGATTGCCGTGTTCACATATGCCCAAACGAACCGAGCTAAGGGGGGGAAACGTGCCAGGTTCCGAAACAACAGCCAGGTGTGAAAGCACCCTAAATCCTAATTTTATATACCTTAATTTTAACAAATCAATATCAATTTTTAAATGCCAAGACGGATATTTTAAAGTTGACTTGATCTGCTGATCCATTAATAAAAGTTCACTAGGCATGTAAACAATATGTCACGTAGCATTACATTTACCTCAGGCGAGTCATTCAGTGTCCACAGCTTGGTTATCTATTCATTATATTTTACTTAACCTGAATTGGAGTAGAAACACTTCATAATTATGTAATTATATTTCAAAGTTAATGTAAAAACTGCCTTTTGTGCAATTTACTTTTTTTTTTTTTTGTTAAAAAAATAGTTTGGGCTCCGTTGTTAACTGTAACTTTTAATATGATAGTAATGTGCAAGCAATACAGCAAGTTTACAGCATTATCTGAGATATATTTTTTTATCCTTAAGAACATTTTAATTAGAATTGAAATTATTTAAAGGCAGGACACAATTTGTCTAGTAAACCTGCATAAAAACAACAATAACAAGAGCAACAGTTTTATGCTTAGTTTTCCCCGATGGGACGATGGGAAAAAACAATGGAAAAGCAGCACAGTAGAATGCAAAATGCGCATTCTAAACAGCCCCTTAGAGCAGATTTTAATCCTGGTCCTGGGGACCCCCAACTCCGCACATTTTGCATGTCTCCCTTACTGAACACATCTGATTCAGATCATCAGCTCTTTAGGGGAGAGATCCATGAAATGAACTAAGTGTGTCAAATGAAGGAAACATACAAAATGTGCAGAGCAAGGGGTCCCCAGGACTAGGATTAAGAACCACTGCTTTAGAGAATAAGGTTGCTAGTTTAGCATCATGCTAACGCTAAATTTTATTTACAGTAAGTCACTTCTGAGTCAAGTTGCCTGTGCATTTGTGTGAACACTGTAAAGTGTTCCAAATCACCCACATGAAGGTTGGATTTCAGTTGCAGGCTATGTAGGTTATAGGCACCAAAGCAGCTTTCTAGTTTTTGGAACACAGCCACAGTTTTAAATTCTTTTGACGTGTGTTTTTGGCCAAATCTTGTTTTGAAAGTACAATGATACCTGTAGGCTATGTCCCACCAGTAGGCTTACCCTTCCAGCTGTCACTGATAAGCATTTTAAGTTCAAAAGAGACCACACTGAGAAAAGTGGATTTTGGAGGATGTTCATTTAATTGAGTCAGCCCTTTATGTATTTGGGTCTCATTTGGATGCATCTACTAATGAGTTTTAGCAATGTCATTAGCAGAATTAAACAGATATTTAAATTCAAAATTAAACAGGCATGGTTTACTTGGTAGCATGTTATTTAAATCACCTCAAAATTGCGTCCTGGCTGACATGGCTTAGTTGGAACAAGATGTGTCATCGTCAACACAGTTGTGATTTTGGAATAGCTCTTTTTGGCACAACTGTACATTCATATTCATGGTTTTGCACTCATAATGTGCTCAGCTCCAGTGAAAAAGCTGTGTCCCAGCAGACGTAGGATGGAGCATCCAAGCCTATGAAAATGTTGTCTGTCTGCTGCTCTATTTTAAGCATTTAGGACTTGCAATTGATTTAATCTGGAATAATTCATTGTGGAAATGTCTGCCCACTGAGATCCCGGTCTACTGGAATAGCTCTGTTCATTAATCATATTTTCACATTGATGATGTAGCCTGCTGTGCAGGATTCAGAGGGAGTTTGGTAAATATTTGATTTATTATCTGATTAATCATACGTGAAGGCCAATTTTAATACATTTAAATGTAACATTAGGAAATGTGCATTTTTGAAATGCATCCACATTGCTTTTTTTTTTTTTTGCCTTGTCATTGAGTATCTCATCATGAATAAGTAATGTTATTTATTTTTTATTTTTTTTTAAACCACTGCACGGCTGGATATGTTTATCAATTTTGTTGATCTCATAATTTTTCCACAACATCAAATGAAAGTTTTGTCAGTAATACACCCACCACAAATCTGAATGCAATGAGATCTAAAGCATGAACATAAAACATACTTCTACTCTTAAAGCTGATTAGTCAGTAGAGTGGGGCTGTCCAAAAAAAAAAAAAAAACCTTTTACAGCTATGATATCAAACACCTGTTCATCACTGTACAACACTGATTGAAACCAACAATTAGCATTAGTTTACATGTCAAGGACTATTTTCTTCTAGCAGAAATATGACTTCATCCATCCAACTTCATCCAGCTATTTAATAAAATTTGAAAATGTGTTTTATATTGTTATGTGGTACCTTTTACAACTTAAAAAATATGCTTTTGTTTCACATATCTCTCTTTGTTAATTATAATGTGATTATTTACATAAAAACAAGAAACTAAACATGGAAATAAAAAGCAGTTGTCTAGAGTTAAAGACCTAAAGTCATTGCTCATGGAAGGACCAAGATCTAGCTCACATGAGGTATCTATAATATGTCTACAATATAAAACATATTAGACTGACAAACCAGCTATTAACACAAAACTATAACAAAAACGTTCTGTTATTATCAAACCAAAAATTGGACTGTCATTTCCTGTAGGATTGTGCCATTTATGAAGTGGCTTTTTGAGGGATATTACACAAGACTATTAGATTTATTGGCCCATTATTGTCACGGTGCGTGCGGGGAGATGAAGCGAGGACTCAAGTGCAGGAGAAATGGTTATTTATTTTGATAATAAAAATGAAACAAAAACAAACTCAAACCACCCCGAAGGGGAAAAACAGACAGGCAGACCTAAAGCTGCACACATGCAGACACGAAACACACACAATGAGAAATGACGGATCAGCACAGGATGACAGACACAAGGAGAATAAATGGGAACCAAACGAGGAGGCTAACGAGGGAGACACAGGTGGATCAACTTAAACTATAACGAGGTAACAAGATGGGAGGGGCAAGACAATAGACAGGAGAGAGCACATGGCGACAGCCAAACACAACACAAGCCATGTGCTCCCAGAACACAGTCATCTGGTGGCCCTCCTGGGCACACCCGCTGCAGACTGCGACAATTATAACATTCTCAAGAAAACACGTTTTGTTTGTGAAACATTTTAGTCAAAGAAAATTATAAATACCTGAAATATTAATAAATTGCTATTATTTATTTCCATGTTATGACAAACTGTGTATAAAATGGCATAAAACTTGGCATAATAAAAATATTGGCATACAAATTTTATAATACTTCATGTATGCAATGTTTCTCACCAAGTTGATGTGTGAATCCTATTCTATTATTCCTCAAGGTACTCTTAGAGGCTTTGTGAATGACAGTTCCGGCACTGATTAGTGTCTCATAAGATCAACACCTAATTGAGCCTCTCTCTCTTCCTGTGACATTGAGAGAGATCAATAGAGTAGTTAAGCCTGACACTCTGGGTCTAAAACCCATTTCCCATTTCCTTCATCGGACCTGAAGCAATGGATGGGAAAAGCCGAAACCTCTCAGCAGGAGAGGGACATGGATCAGGAAGTGCGGAGAATCGGCTCAGAGGGGAGGTGTTTGGGCTGTGAAAGTGCAAAGGTGCTGGAATGAAAAAGCTAGCTGGCCCTAACATGTGACAGCCGTCTGAAGGGACCCTGCAGGGCCACAGACAGAGAAGGAGAGGCAGTGATGGCGAGTTTTTTTTTGCATTTTGCATTTTGCAATGGAAACACACAGCACAACAGGAGTCAGGGCTTAAACCCACAGCTCGAGTAGCTGCACCTAAGACACGTACTGTATAACACCAAAACACTTGTTACACTTCACTGAGTAAGAATATAAACAGCACACTAAAAATCTGAGATTTCACTACAAATAATCATTAATATCTGATGGAAATTACTGATATGGTCCATTTTTAAAAAAAAATCAGTGGTTCTTTTTTATTTTGCTATTCCTATGGTTGAATGCCTCTTGGTTAAAAGACCTTCTAAGTTGTTGTCTAATTTCCTACACTTTGCCACATTATTTCTGAATTAGAGAGCTTTTCATACAAGTTTTCCACTGAATGTCAGAGCTGGGGACCATTGGTGAGCAAATCACAGTTTGCCTTACGAGTGTTGCGAATATATTTAAACATGAAAAAAAAAAAAACTGGTTTGCATCTTTATCCCATCATTAGCTGCTACTGATGCTATATCGAATATCAGAGTTCCTCTTCAGGAACTCGAGCTGCGTCGGAAACGCTAGGGGAACGCCTTCTGTGACCACGCTCTGAATAACATGTGAAATCAGTCCAATAGCTGAGCGGGACGTCACGGGCGGGTGACGTCATGACCAGGAAGCTATAAAAGCACGTGCGGCGGAGCCAGCGTCAGCTTTCTGTCATTCAGCGAAGCGCTCTGTGTGTGTCAGTCATATTTATTGTTGTCTGTCAATTGTGAAAGTCTATAAGCTCCAGCTATGTCTAAGCTCATGCAAAGACAAAGCATTTCAAGGGCGAGAGCAAGCCACGTTGTAGGTTGTGTGTTCCTCCCTGCCCAAAGAAAACGTTATATCACGAGTGGGGATACACACAGCCTGTGCGTGGTTTGCTTGGGAGCGAAGCACAGTTGTTACTGCCTTGCTTCGCTCTCAGAGGGCTCTCTTTGAGGAGCGAGCCTTCACTAGCGTTCCTCGCGGTGCCGGCCCCGCTTTCGCCGAGGCGGAGCGGCGGCTGTGCTCGTGGGTTTCGCATATGGATCTGCTTCCTAATCACCAGATCCGGCGCCCGCTCTCGGGGTTTCGGAAGCCCGCGCTGCGGTCCTTCCCACCGGAGAGAGGGCGCGACGCTCCGCCTGTCTTTCTCCGAAGAGATTGATACGGAGGGCGTCAAAGAGCTCGCCAGTTGCACAAGCATCAGTTACACAAGCATATTATGCCTGATATTATAATGAGCAGCAATTAATAAGGAGTGGAGCTCGCGCAGTCGGCGGATTGTGTTTTTTCCCGCTGTTAAGCGCTCCGCTCTCGCCGGGCACGCTCCGAGGAGTGTGTCCGTGCCTGTGATCTTGCGATTGCGGTCCCGCTGCTGCTGAGGCACGGCGGCGACTGAGAATGCGGAGATCGCACATGATCTAGCAGACGGGTTGGGGACGGCTCTTCCTATCTCCACCCATGTTCGCTAGATCTAGAGCTCGTTCAGTTCTGGAGAGAGTGCGCCGGGACGGGACCCGTCTGTTGTTAGTAACCCCGTTCTGGCCGGGACGAGTTGGGTCTCAGGCCTGATTTCTCTCCTCGACGCCCTAGCGTTTCCGACGCAGCGTCTCGTTCCCTCGAGGAACTAGGGTTACATACGTAACCTGAGACGTTATGTAGGTATATAACTTGCTGTAAAAAAGTACAGTAAATTTGTACTGTAAAAATAATGAAGCAACAATTTAAAGTTTACTGATTTACAGTAAAAAAAAACAAACATATAACAACATTTAATAACATACTGTAAGATGTAGCTTTAAACCCTATGTACATAACCAACCCTCTACACTGCGAGTAAATCACTCGCATATTCAACTAAATCCTCACTCTGGGCGGCTAAATGATGTCTAATATTAGCCAATGGCTAATAAATTCTCAGATTTTACTCGCCAGTGTGTGAGTTGGAGGCTGAGTATATGATTAGCACAGATATATTTTCACTCACAGAACACTCTGACTGAGCGCTTCAGAGTTTCACTCTCCGTCAAGCGATCTGTGATATTTATCATTTCATCTCAATGGATGCGCAGCGCACCTGTGTTTGTGTATTTAGCGTAACGTAAACTCTAGTGTGAAGGCGCACACTCGCCGTCGCTTTCTCTCCCACGCGCAAAGAGCGAGAGTCTTACATAACATGCAGATGCTTGACTGACTGATATTAAGAGTGTACTTTCAGATATTTAAAAAGCTGTACCATTTTACAAACATTATATATGTTTGTAAAATGGCATAACTTAATAATAATAATTATAATAATAATAATATATATAGTATAGTATTTCAGTCTGTCGAGTAAACAAAAAAATATACTAGCCAATGGCGATTCAATTGCCAAGGTGTCCGTAGAGGGTTGATAACTGATATGAAAAAAATAAGAAACAGTTATTTCAATGAAAATCCATCAAATGTGAGCAGTCACTGAATTTTAGCAATCAATTTACTGTATTTACTGAATACACAAATATATGATGACTTCTTTTTAACTTACAAAAACTGTACATTTAACAGTACTTTACTGTACAATTAATAATATTTCCAATGACCTATTACAGTTTTTTACCGTATAGAGTAAGGGAACTTATTTTTAGCCAATTAACAGATTTTTACTCTGTTTTTTTTTTTTAATCAGTGCATTTGTAATTAATTTTAATAGTAAACAGAAGGTAAAAATAAAGACTCTGAAGTAGCTGTACAGTATGACCGAAGTAAAAACGGGGCAGCAATCAACTAAAGGTGCTTTGTAAAACAATGCAACTCATTCTGTAAGTGTAGTCCGCTCCTGTTCATTATTATGGGAGTAATCTTGGATCTTTTGTTGTTTCTGGTGTAAAGTTAGTGTGCAATTCCCTGTTGTAGTCACAGTAGAGGTAACATAATTTGGATTCCCAATAAAATTGTTTTTGTTCAGATTAATGAGCATGCCACATTTTTACGATTGTGTGGGGACTTGACCAAGCAATAGTTTACCTGCCAGGTCATACCATGTCACCTCTATTGAGAATGATATTTCACCGGAGGCAACCTTAATGCAAAAATCAATATAGGCTATTCTCTCTGAATAAATGGCCAGTGTCTCTGAACTCTGTCATATGTTGGAACCATTTATTTGATTGTCTATTGTATAAGGAGCAGTGTTAAGCACACTCGATAGTAGCACAGTCATTGCATGCTTTAATAATGTACAACACTGCGTAAATGGCAAGAATTTGCTAAACAACATATTGTTCTGTACTGTGGTGCAGAGGAAAAACACAGTAAAACATTGATATGTTGATATTTTTAAATTATTTTCTGTAATTTTATCAAACAGGATGGAATGTTTTAGAGTGACAAACTAGCTACAAAACACCACAAAATATCACAGACAAGCCCATTTCTAATGTGCTCATGTGCTGTTGTTTTCCCACTAACAATGATCAGGGTACTGGGCATAAGGTAACATGCACTATATGAACAAAAGTATTAGAAGACCAGAGCATTACACCAACAGTGACTTTACAGTTTTTCTCAATCGATTTGACACTTTTCTCCAATGCAATGTACTTGTTCTCAAAACAATTAACACAGCCATCCAAACACAAAATTATCTCAACTAAACAGTTCTACTTTACTGCAAAATGAAGCACTGCAATTTTTTCTAGTAATGCATTTATTAAAAGTAAATATTAACATAAAATCTATAGGTGTGTTCTCTATTGATTATAAAACACATTCAGCTGTAGATGCACAAATATGCTAATGAAAATACATGTTTATTGCGATCCTTCAACAGTTTTGTATATATATATAGTGTATATCTTAAACGTTATCACCCATTAGAAAAAAAAAAAAACGAATTGCCCCTTTAAACTTAAAATGTTTGTGCCACCTTTATCAGCAGGAACAGCAAACAAACTTTTCTGATAACTACAGAGCAGTCTTTTACAGCACAGTGGTGGATTATACACACACACACACACACACACACAAGCACACACATATAAGCATACATACATATGCACATATATATATATATATATATATATACACACACACATATGTATGTATGTATGTATGTATGTGTATATGCATATGCATATGTGTGTGTGTACACATGTGTGTGTGTTTGCTGTATACATGAATTATCCTATTAACTGCATTTACTGTGTTGAGTGTATGATTAACCGAATAGTTATCAGTCTAGGGCCAATCGAAAATATACTATGTTCATTTGATCGAATGACAAATTACAGCGTTTTGTTTGTTGTGTTTGGACAAATGGTACATAAAAGTTTATGATTTGGTTAAAAAAATAAAAATTATTTTTATTATAATTTTAAAGTATTGGTTGGTTGTATTAACAATTGTGAAAACATTTGAGAGTTTTGTGCACATTGTTTTGAGAAAATGATTTGCATGATTTGAAAATTGTATGAAATTAATAAAAACATACAATCTGTTTAGGACAATTACAAAGTGTTCCGATCACCTGAGTTTGGAGAAATGTGCAAAATCCATTGAGAAAAACTGTACTAATCGATGGAATAATCGGTAGAATACTCGATTACTAAAATAATCGACAGCTACAGCCCTAATATACACATTACATACATACATCATACATACATATACACATATATATATATATATATATATATATATATACACACACACATATGTATGTATGTATGTATGTATGTGTATATGCATATGCATATGTGTGTGTGTACACATGTGTGTGTGTTTGCTGTATACATGAATTATCCTATTAACTGCATTTACTGTGTTGAGTGTATGATTAACCGAATAGTTATCAGTCTAGGGCCAATCGAAAATATACTATGTTCATTTGATCGAATGACAAATTACAGCGTTTTGTTTGTTGTGTTTGGACAAATGGTACATAAAAGTTTATGATTTGGTTAAAAAAATAAAAATTATTTTTATTATAATTTTAAAGTATTGGTTGGTTGTATTAACAATTGTGAAAACATTTGAGAGTTTTGTGCACATTGTTTTGAGAAAATGATTTGCATGATTTGAAAATTGTATGAAATTAATAAAAACATACAATCTGTTTAGGACAATTACAAAGTGTTCCGATCACCTGAGTTTGGAGAAATGTGCAAAATCCATTGAGAAAAACTGTAATCAAGTCAAGTCACCTTTATTTATGTAGTGCTTCATGCAATACAGATTGTTTCACAGTGATAAGCTCTAAAAAGACAATAGTAAACAGTCATTATTTAGGCCTAGATGAAATCAGTTTATTGTTGATTCAGTTCTGTTCAATAACTGTGTAAAGTTCATCAATTATGAAGAGTTTGAAGCAGCTCTGGAGACAGTGAAAACAGTGATGTCATTATCCAGTTCAGATCAGTTCTCATTCAGTAGTGTCTGTGCAGTCAAGTCAATATTATTGACAAATATTATGTGTCCCCAACTAAGCAAGCCAGTGGTAACTCTGGCAAGGAACCTAAACTCCATCGGCGACAGAAATGGAGGGGGAAAAAATGGAGTGTTTCTGTGGAAATGTTTTCCCATTCATCCAATAGAACATTTTTGAGGTCAGACATTAATGCTGGTGTGGAATCTCCCTTCCAGCTCATCCCTAAGGTGTTTGATGGGGTTGAGGTCAGGGCTCTGTGTGGGCCAGTCAAGTTTTTCAACACCAAACTCAACCAACCACGTATTTATGGACTGGGGCACAGTCATGCTGGAGTAGAAAAGGGCCTTCCCCAAACTGTTTCTACAAAGTTTGAAGCAACAAAAGTTTGAACCCAACCCCTGAAAAAAGTACCATACTTGAATACACTGAGCTCTTCAGAATGACCCACTTTTTTCACAAATGTTTGTAAATGCAGACTGTGGTACTACATTTGAATCTGAACATACTTCAGGACCGGTAAAAAAAAAAAAATACAGTAAATAAATAAATATATATATATATATATATATGAATATTGGTAGTATGAATTAAATTGGGAAGTCCTATGTCCATCATGTTGTAACTATCGCATGACCTACCAGCATCAATTGCGTTGCTGCACTGCCCTTCATAAATCATCTCCCTTGGCCTCATGGGACAGTAAAGTGTCCATCAACCGCACACTTCAGAATCTGGGCATAAGCAGTAGGTCATCTGTGTACTTTTCCCCTACTCTTTTTTCCAAATACTATGATTTTAAACATACTACATACTTTTGCTTTTTGGCTGATATCAAGGCTTTGATGTCTTAATAGCTGACAGTTGAAGGAAGTGGTAAGGCTCAGTGCACACCATGTACCTCGATGGCCTTGCAAACCTGTTTTTGTTTGTTTGTTTGTTTTTTGAATAAGCACATTTTTAGAAACCCTTGTATAGTTTGTTTACATCTCTTTTTTTCACAGCATAAAAATTTGATGTCTCATGATATGGCTCATTTAACATATATGCCTTGATAGATTTGCCGGAAGGGCACAAAACATAGACCAAAATGTTGCCGGCATGCAGTGAATATCAATGGTATTTGTAGGGAAAATTGAGAGAGTCCTTTTTTAACAGTGGCTAACCAAATAACCTGATTAGCATTTTGCTTTATTGAATCTCCCATTACAGTGGGACAGGGAGGCCAATTTTCTGTTCATTACTGCAGCCACTGTTCTGATGCATGCTAGTTGCTGTTTGACACACTCCTGTAGCCACCACATCCTAGCACCACATTCCCATCACATCTGCTTCACATATCACTAACAACTTAATTTATGGTATATATCACATTTAAGTGTATTTTTTTGCAGGAAATTCAACCTTGTTCATTTATAACATATAGCAATTATATAATTTAATAATCCATTCAATACTTTTCAAAATAAAGTACTTTATCTGATTTAATTGTTTTATTTGAGAACTTGATGGATGTAATATATATATATATATATATATTAAAATAAAAGATATGCAATATAAATTGCACAAGTTACATAATATGTAATTAGCTAAATAATATTGGATATATGTTTCAAAATATCATGTGTGCATTAAGCCTTGCAGTGTAATTGCAGACAAGTCATTCCTAATATTATTTTTTTAATGCACGTCTTAATATTAAACTTGTTTGGATTTTTAAAGATATAAGTAATATATCAATGTTTCAAAAGATGATTAAAAATATCAAAATCAACTTGACCACAGGTAAACCAACTCTTAATCCCATGCTAACTTTAGCTCTTTATTTCTAACCTGGTGGGCATACTTTTATTTATTTGAATAAAATATACATGTATGCATGCATGTATGCGTGTATGTATGTGTGTATGTATTTAGACTTAGTGTAAATAATCAAGTTACAAAATGTGCTTGAACTTGGCACAATATTAACGTTGTGCTTAACGTTGTTATTAGGGCTGTCAATCGATTAAAATGTTTAATCTGATTAATCACATCCTTTTTCTGTGATTAATCGTGACTAATCGCACACTTCATGAAATTAAGCATAGACCATTTATCTTGGTATGTTTATTAGGTTCATGTTCCATCCATAGGAATTAGGGATGGCCGATATCTTATTGTTTGCGATATACCGGTAAAAATTCTCCACACGATAAGAATTCGTCTTCCCGCAATAATAACGATAAAGTCTAGTTGTTGACATATTTCTGTGTGCGACTGTGTGAAGTGACGTGAAGGAAGGCGGACGTGAAATTGAGCAGCTCCTTCTACAATCTGGAACAGGTTTGGATAGGGCAGTACAGTGCGACAAAAATCGGTCTGAGCCTTGAGTAAATTGAGCACGTGTGCGACACAGTTTTACATGTGTAGGAGTTGTTAACAAACCTGTTGTCCAACAAAGATAT
>NW_015638979.1:495112-495454 GCF_001515625.1 Sinocyclocheilus rhinocerous | reverse complement strand
TAAACCAATCGCCTGCTGACTGCATCTACTACAGTACACGGATCCATTCAGAATAACTAAACAGCAACATACACATGACAAATCAAAACATTATCGTGAATGTGTGTGGAAACAATGTAAATGTACGGAAATGTCTGTGCTGTGCATAAATACAATGTGCGATGGGTGCGTCAAGAGCACTCATACACGCATCACTCATACACGCATTATTATAACGGACTCACGCGTGCTTACTGTACGACTCCTGTACGCCACCGCAATCGTCTTTACCTTGAGTGCAGTCTTCATCCATCAAAACTTTACTAGCGAGACTGGTTATCCAGTCGTAGTACCGTAGTTTGC
>NW_015638979.1:473358-495096 GCF_001515625.1 Sinocyclocheilus rhinocerous | reverse complement strand
GTCTGTACTTCACACAAGCGCGTGACGTGTGAGGGCTCGCGCTCTTCAGAGACAATCACAGAATATGACAGAGCTCGTGTTTAAAAGCGAAACACACTGGAATTAATAATTCACTGAAAACGCAAAGCGATTCTCTGTTCTCTCTGCAATCTCTGATGTAATCAGCCTGGTTTCCTTTATATTAGCGCTGTTTTGGATGGATTGTTTGAATGCATTCGCTTACTGGATCATTGGACTGAAAACTTTCCCGGAGTTTAGCAGCTTAAAATGATCTAATCGCAAGCAGAGAAGCTAAATTGGGTTAAAGGGTTAGAATAGAAATTGTGCTTCAGTAATTTTGCGTTAATTGCGTTAAATTATTTTAACGCGTCAAGGATTGTAAAATTAATTCCATGCGTTAACGATGACAGCCCTAGTTGTTATACTTTTTTTTTTTTCCAAAGTCACAAAGTTACAAAGTTTCTGCATAACAGGATTGACCCTGACAACCCAGTTGCCCATTAAACTGGGACTGAATGAAGTTTTAATATTCAAAGACACATACCTCACCTTTAAAACAATTAAGATACTGCATGGGTCCTGATGATATGATTGTACAAAATGCCTGGATACAAAAAAAAAAAAGAACTATAAAATACACAGACATACACACACACACACACACCATTCATACACCAGATAATTATGCTACACTGTGATTATGCCATCATGATGTTTACATCTAAAGCTAGCTTTGCTCTCATCTCTTCATTTGCACGCACATATATGACAGTAATCATAGATATAGCGTGTTTAGCAGGAAAGGTAATTAGCTTGTCCTGATGGTTGGTCCAACACTGGGAATGCAATGGCACAAAATTCAACAAGACCCCAAGGAGAAAGGTTTCTAAACAGTTTGAAGAATATGTTTAGTGCAACTGGCAGATGCTTTTCTCCAAGGCAACTTACATTGCATTAAGGTATACATTTTATAATAATAACAATAATAATAATAATAATCATCATCATCATCATCGTCATCTTCACATCATCATCATCATCATCATCATCATCATCGGTTCACTGGTAAACACGAATTTGTTTAATTTGTTAACATTACTTAACTACATTAGTCAACATGAACTAACAACCAACAATACTTCTACAGGATTTATTAATCTTAGTTAATGTTAATCTCAACATTTACTAATATATTAAGTTGTATCTGATAACATTAGCTGATGCACTCTGAACGAACATGAACGATCATTTTTATTAACTAACATTAACAAAGGTTAATAAATGTTGTAAGAATATATTTCTCATTGTTAAGTAATGTTAGTTAATACATTACCTAGTGTAAACAAATGGAAACTTATTGTACAGTGTTCAAACTCTAAAGTGTTAAAAGTGTTTACAATTAATTTAATAAGCTTTCCCTTGCATTACTATTGCCAGCTTCAAGATATCCACTTTGAATAGTTTTAGTTCTGGAAGCTAATTGGTCAGTACATCTTTACAGTTGTGCTGATTCACAATAAAGCAAAAGCTATTATATGAAACAACTGAAAAGCTATTGTGCATTTTACATTGCAGAATCTTTAGACTTCAGTATTAACCAAGTTCCTTGTTTGTCACTTACTTGACATTGTGTTAATGTAGTAATCTTGAGGTCACATTTGGGAGCTCCAAACACCTATACTTCAGAAAAGGCCAATTAGAATTGGCAAATATAATTTGCATGCTAGCCACTCCCCCTTACACATTGGTATAAAATAAATTATATGCTCCACTCATTCAGATTTGTTCTTCAGAGTCGAGAAGACATGTCTGTGTTTCTCTCTCCATTTACCTCCACCTAGAAGATTTGTTGGAATCCTGTAAGGCGCTTTTCAGCAGTTCTCTCTCTCATAAGCACAGTTAAGTGCAAAAAGGTTCATCTGGTTGCTCAATTGAGCTACTAAAAGAGAGATTTACATAAAAATAATATTTTATTTTGTCATTTCATCAATGTATTTCTGGATGTAGTTGACAACTCTCTCCCTCAGATGGCAATGATCACTGCATCGGGTTTTGGGGCTCTATATTCAGTCTGAACAATTAATCTTTCATAATTATACATCGTCCATCACAACTAACATAGTTATATTTATATTAAACTGCACACTTTGTAAATAACATATCTGCACACTAATAAACATATCTGTACATTTATCTAAACAATTACATTTTTTCCTATACTTATATTTCTGTATATAGTACATTATTTATTTTTTATTTTTTTAAGTGTGGCACCTGTGCCCAGGCTTCTGGAACCTCCATGTCTGGCCCACAGAAAAGTGCCATCAGGTTGGTGCTTTCCTTTCTAAGACAGGTTGGAGAGATGATGCAAGGAGGCTAAATCCTTAGAGACCATGCCTTATCCCCTCTTGGAACCTCTCTTTGGTTTTGCAGCACTTAAAGTCAGTCAAGCTTAGAGTTTAGCCCGTTGGCTAGTGGATGCCCATCCTCTACGAGAGGTGTTGCTGCCTCCTGGGCTCTAGCAAACGGTGCCTCTTTAGCAGACATCTGTAGAGTGGTTTGAGCCAATTTTTAATGTTATTGGATACAACAGGTAAACTTTGAGCAAATTGGTCAGGTGTAGCACTTGCGCCCAGAGGCTTTCCCCTCTCTGAGGCCGTAATGTGCACTTTTCTATCCATGTGAATTTCTTACGTCTGGCAAATGCTGGATGCAATCCATCTCTTTCCAGTGCTCATTGGTAGCTAGACTTGGTGATAGAGTCCAGCTACCAGGCCAATTTATTACGGTATGCTCTCTTTCAGGTGAACCTGTTTAATTTGGCTAAGTGCTCCATATGTGGTAATTCCCCGTTGGTAATCCCATATGTTGCATATTCCACTTTAAAGGTTCCCTGCTGGTAACCATGTGTCTTCTGCTTTGTGTCTTTGTGGATGCAGGTCTCTCCCTTCTCAGGTAGAGCTCACCACAGAGTCTTCTTTCCATATGTGGACACTTTCACAGTAGGCAAGTCCTTGTGATGTATTCTCCACATATTAACCTCCCATTAGGTAGGTCGTGGCCCCTGCTCCCATATGTTGCATATTCCACTTTAAAGGTTCCCTGCTGGTAACCATGTGTCTTCTGCTTTGTGTCTTTGTGGATGCAGGTCTCTCCCTTCTCAGGTAGAGCTCACCACAGAGTCTTCTTTCCATATGTGGACACTTTCACAGTAGGCAAGTCCTTGTGATGTATTCTCCACATATTAACCTCCCATTAGGTAGGTCGTGGCCCCTGCAGTGTCTTTTTCCTTACATAGGGAAAGAACACGTTCCCCAGTGTGAACAGTGGGTATGCAAAGCTGTAAGTTTATTTTTCATTAAAAAGGTAAAAGAAAGAAACAACAACAACAACTGAAAAGATCAAGTAATGAAGCTCAATCAACCCATTTCCATTGTAAGTACAGGCCCCCTGTGATAAGGGGGTTAGGAATATTTACTCTGGACATTGGAAGAGTTACAACAGCAACCAAAAATGCTTACATTTCAGCAATTATATCCTCTAGTAGAATGATGTCATTTCATGAATTTGCTTTAATAAAATAATTCAATGACTTTATCCATAATATTTTCTTTAAACTTAAAGTTGAAAATAAAATAAAATCAGTAAGCCTGTGCTATACTGTGAACACCCTTAACTCTCACAATATAGCATGACCCCAATTATTTTATTGCTTAATTACTGTTTAGCTGGATTAGTGAGAAAACATTCATCAGGGACAGGTGCTGCCAGTCAATACTAAGTTTATATTTACGTTTCTTGTTACTTGTGTCTCAAATTGTCATGACTTTGGTCTAACTTCACTTGAAAACTATTACCATACACCACAGACTTGATATCATCATCTACTTCTTGTAACATTGGGCAGACATGCTCTGTACAGACAAAAGCACTATTGCCTCAATTTTCTTTAGAAATTACTGGCTTGGACAATACCTATGAGACATACGTGGTCAAAAACGATCATTTGATGTTGCTTAATAGTCAAATAAAGAGTAGTTTGTATGGGTGCAAGGCTGTGATAACTCATGCATTTCCATGCACCAGCAGAGATGAAGAGAATTATCTTGGACTTTTTACCGCTGCAATGCACAGATGAACTGTCCCCATAGAATTGAATGATTCACTATTCAGACTGGGAGGTTTTTTAGCTGATACTATGGAGTAACTTTTCCTGTCTCCTTAAAGTAGACAATACGAGCGTTATTTGAAGCTTTAGCTTTAAAAATAAAACAATTGTATGACAATTGTATTTTGGCCATCTCATCTTTAAAGGTGCTTTCAGCAGTTTGATACTAATTTTAAAAACAAAATAAATTCCACATTACAAAATAAATTGTGTTTTTGTGAAGAACCATCTGAATTGTGCATTATTGGCAGGTGATGCATTGGTAGGTGACCAAAAGAAAATTGGTAGGTCATGCTTTACCAGTGGAGACAATGGTAAAATCCGAACATGTATAGCCAAAAAAGCAAAAAAAAGGTCTTAAGCCAGAAGACAATGTACAAGGTGGAAAGATTTGATGATGGAGAAAATCCAAAGTAGTGAAGCCCAAGTTGCTTGGGCAGGTAAGGCTGGCCACACACTTGAAGATTTTAAGGCCTGAGTCGAGGCTTGTCGCAAACTACTTTTTCTCCAAAAAATCCTCTATTGTGTGGTGTCATGCTCCCGATCGGGGACGGAGTTTTCCCGAACTCAAATCGTAAATATCAAACATGTTTTTCTATTTAGTTTTTCACTGTACAACAGAATGTGTGGCAGGAGAGCCAGCTGACAACATCAGTTGTCCTTCATGTGTTTCTCTTCTCTAGTCACGTTTGATCTCGTGAGTCTCCGTGAGATCTTGTGTCACTGTGAAATCGTTCCTACAATCATCAAGTCTGTGGTCTCGAGGTCTGGTCGAATCATTTAGTGTGCGCATTCAAATGATTATAAGGCAAAAAATCAGTTGAAACTGTCTTCATGTCTGTGGTCTCCCATGGTTTTAAAATCGGTTAAGATTTGAAAATCGTCTAGTGTGTCCCAGGCCTAAGGGAATTAATTATTGGATAAACCAGTCTGAAAAC
This sequence comes from Sinocyclocheilus rhinocerous, assembly GCF_001515625.1. Taxonomy (NCBI): domain Eukaryota; kingdom Metazoa; phylum Chordata; class Actinopteri; order Cypriniformes; family Cyprinidae; genus Sinocyclocheilus; species Sinocyclocheilus rhinocerous. Next base: position 489,990 of record NW_015638979.1, on the reverse strand, counting down.
CACTACTACAGTGTAATTTACATAGAACTTTTCAAACTGCACTTATTGTCACACCTGTAATTTAGAAACGGGATTAGTGTCGCTTTTTACCCCGGGTTATGAGATCCTGTACCATAGCAGAGTCAACACGCTTTTGTGGCGTTAACCCCACATTGCAGTGCCAAACATATACAGTGTGAAATGATGCGGGGTTAGAATGTTACCTCATATTCACAGGGATATGAATAATTACTAATACAACTGTATTACAATAATACAACTGTATTGTATAAACAGTAGTTTCAGCGTTTGAGTTGAATAATATCAAATAGTGATGGAAAACGTGTGCTAGGGTAAAGAAGACTATTAGTGTAGCCAGGGTTTAAAATTATGCTAAAACACACAGGCAGACACAGGCTGTTCAATTCATAAAGTGATTAGCTGTTTCCTCACAAACAGTTAGTGTGAATTCATGATGTACTCATTATATACATTTTGCAAATTTTGAACACAGAAAAAGTTACATAGTGCTGCTTTAACGCTTACTGATGTCTCTTTTTTGAACAACCTCAGAATTTGTTGTTGGGTGCCATCACCTGATGCTGAGTGGTGCTGCAGGCAGGGGCAGATTTACTTATTTTCGTGACATAGGCAAAACAAATTTTTGGGCCCCCCCTTCCCTAATATAATAGGCCTAATATTACCACCCAAGTAGACTTGTGCCGGTATTCGGTAATGCGATATATCACGGTAATGGTATGAAAAGCGCACTTTCACTCTCTGACAGCAGATGGATGCAAATTACCATTTTCTTCAAGTTGTATCCTTCAAATACAGTGGTATTTTTCATAATATTGTGGAGATGCCTTCGCACAACATCAACACATGCAGCTGTGGTTGTACAGTAACAGCAAACAAAAATATTTCTTAATCAGTGGAAACCATTACAGTGTTTTCTATTGCAATAAGCGCTTGCGTTCAATCAATACAAATCAAATGTAGTTCTTAATTTGTTTGAGAATTTCAGCTGCGAAACTATTTTATTGATAAATTCGCGGGGCAGCCGTGCAGCTCTGACAAGTTTCTGTCCGCGTCTCCGCGTGTGTGCGCGAGACCACGAGTGCGTGTCTGTACTGTGTGTGTCTGTGAGAGAGAACAGGAGAAAGAAAGCGTGATTTCCGTACATAAAAAAAGTTGAAGACATGGAAATAGTTTGTCATTTTTACCCTATTTGTTATATTTATTTGCTCAATGTCTTCTGGGGTTTTGGTTCTTTTACTGTTATATTTATCACATAGTATAACAAAAATATTATATAGGCCTATCTCTTCATTGTGTTTTATGGAAAGGGCTCTGATAGCGATGGTATGCAAAGTGATGGGACATCATTTATGATTTATAACCCGCCAAATTGGCTAGTGAGTTAAAATGCATTACCCGCCAAAGTGGGTGGGTTGGTGGATGTTAATTTCAAACCCTGAGTGTACCATATCTGCTACTTGTCAAGCTTAATCATTAAACAGCATTTTGATATCACAAGAGAAGGATGTTTTCCCTGGTAAATTTACGAACTGTCACAGACAAACTGTATGCCACTACAACTTTCTGATTAAGCACTGCACTTCAAGAACACATGTATATTTAAGGCCACTTTTATCTGTTGTGCCATATGTACAATAATTGTTTAAAAATATATATTATTTTTGTAGAGATCCATGTGATATTCTCAGCATGGTCCCTACAAAATAATAATAATAATAATAATTATTATTATTATTATTATTATTATTATTAATAATAATAATATTATTGTTGTTAATAATAATAATAATAATAATTAATTGGACATTTTACGATATGAAAACTCCAATCTGTGAGTACTATTACAAGCAAAACTACAACAAGCAAAATATATAATAAGCAGAATATCTCTTTTATTATACTTCTCGGTAAAAAGATTAAATACAAATGTATGCCATATGCATTTGTAAATACAAATGTATGCCATGGTGAACCATGATTTGATACTTGCTAATTCTAGTCAGTGGCAGATGGTATTGGGGCAGAGACATGCTAATTAGTTAGTAGTACATTAACATACAGTTGGCATTCAAGATAACAGACATGGACTTAAAAGCTTTAATACTGGAAGTCAATGGCAGTTCTTATTGCACAAATTGATGGCCATTATTAGTGTACTGCACACTGCTCATAATATAGTCTACTATTGTTTAAAAATAGCATGTGCTCATTATGTTACGAAATGCATTTGAAACATCTGCAACATGGCAATATTTAAACCCACCCTAATGTAATGGAAGCCAGCTAGCAAGTGTAAACCTCAGGTAAACCTCACTCCCCTGATCTCAAGAGGTGCACAAGAGACTGACACTACAGGCTGTGGTCTTTAGCGTCCTTTTTAGCATGCCTGCCCTCAATGCCAGAAACGCCGGTTCGAATCCCGCTCAAAGTGAGTTAAGGGGTTACACTATGGTGAGGCATAGGGCCTAGCACTGGGCAGGGATCCTCAAAACTGGAAAAAAACAAAAACGTTTAGGGTTTGTGCAAAACTCTGCAGGGAAGTGGCCCTCAAGGGCTGGATTTGAGGAACTCTGCCATAGGATGTAAAATAGCTCATCCTTTGAAAGTGGATAGTTACACAATAACTATTGATCAGATGCAGGTCTCTGAGGTAGAGCTATATATTTACGGATGGTTAGCTAAGAACTGCACATATTACGTTTCACCATTAAGTATCTTCCTCTTGTAAAGCCTAATCTTTTTAGCACAGTCTTCAAAGCTTGTAAATTATATTTGGTCAGTCCTAGAGAAAATCTGATCAATAACATAACACATTTTCCTATGTATACAGGTTTTGGAAGACTCTTATTAATGGCTGGCCTCAGGACTAAGAGCTTAAAATGAAATAAAGGATGAAGTCAGATTAGGCCTGAAAAACACTTGAAAACCTGCAGATGTGAAGGGCTTTCACTGAAAAATGACGATAGTTATACGGCGCAGCAGCCAGACAAGTTTTATGGCCATGAACCATGTCTCGGAATGATAATCGCAGATCTAAAGCACGTTTGACATTTTCCACTCGCTGATTATGTTTTTGCTTGTCTTCCCAACTTGTTTTCCCCTTTTTTCTTTTTAATGACAGTTTCAGCACATGATGATTTAAGTGTTGCTGTAAAAAATGCTGTCTCAGAAAAGATCTGGTGCAATAATGAAAACAATATTTCAAGTGCGTGCATGCTGTAAAGTCTCAAAGATGTCAGAGTCAGACCTGTCTACTCTGGACACATGTGGCACATCACAATTAGTTAGTTTCCATGATCTATAACTCTGCTCACAGTAGAAGTGCCCGTCGCCTGTTACACTGTAACACTTTCAGTTAACAAACACCCAATAACTATATTTCATATACTGCAAAGCTATTCTAACCAGTATTATCCTTTTTCCTTTGTCAGTCTCTATTAAAATTACTTTACAAATATAATATTTTTTTTTATTATTTTCTTATTATTCCTCTTATTCTTTTTCTGAACAATAGGTGGCACTATTCTTTTTTTTTTCTTTTGCTCTGAATAATTTTGTGTTGAGCTCTACAAAATGTCACATATTTAATTTCCTTCCTTTAAATTTTTCTACTACTTTCAAGTTTACCAAAACCCTACATTTTCGAACTCCTGCTTTTTTTTTATACTTAACTTTTACTTAACTTTGCAAAAAGCAACTCTAAATCATGCTGACAAATGTTATCAAAATAATTCTGACATGTCCAAGCGCTTAATTCGCTTAAGATATAAGCAAATTAAATGGTCTGGTATTACACATTTGAACAAATAGACCTATATCTGCCACATGCAAAAACTGAACATAACAATACTTGATACACATATACAGCAGAACATTTTGAGATGCTCACCAAGGCACATCAAACGTTGCTCATAACTCCACAGCTATACAGTCAAGTTAAAAATGGGTATGCATCTTCGGATAAACACTTTAGTGCTATTTTTTTCAAACTTGTCCAAGGTGATTTGTTTGATTTGCATGAAACTGGACCACTATCTAGGGATGCTCCTAACAAAAATAATTTTTATTTGTTGTCCAAACATCACAAAACTTGGTACACATTAACAACAGGATATTCTGCAGAAACACAACAAATGTAATACATTTCTGATGCTCAGGAAGTAACAGCAATTTAATATAATCAGTCTGTGATCTCCAAAATGCTTACTGATCATTAAGGTTGCATTAGTTTTATATATCCTAATGATATTGAAAACATCTTAAATCTGTATGTATTACTGTCCAACTGCCAACTGAAACAATGAGACAATAGTATTAGTTTTTTTAATATATATATATATTACACATAATATAATACTTCAATAAAGAGACACTTATTTTTGAAGAGAGACATGGTCATTTTATCACTGCATTGTCTGCATGACCCTGATAATCGTTACTGGCTATTTATTGATTTATTATTGTTTGTTTGTTTGTTTGTTATACGTCTGACTGTTACATCAAAGCAAGATTGTGCCCATTGAAAGTTCTGTGATGGGTCCAGTTTAGACATCTTCCAGTTGTTGCAGAGAAACAAATTGCATCGTCACAGAAACAAATCACGTCATCAGTGGTGAAAAAAATTATCCAGTTTAGACATCTTCCAGTTGTTGCAGAGAAACAAATTGCATCGTCACAGAAACAAATCACGTCATCAGTGGTGAAAAAAAAATTTTTTTTAAATAAACCAAATGCCTAAATTTCTTGTTCTGATAAAGGTTCTACTATTAATACAACCACTGTACATCTCACATCATTGGTCCATCTCCAAAAAAATGCTGTTGACAATTTGTGTACTGTATTTGAACCCAAGCAGCTGAAAAAAAAATGCATTTGTGCTTTCTAATTGCCGTCTTTTTTTTCTGGTATGCTATTATTGTCAGGTTTTAATCATTATTTCTCACAGATATTTCTCTTGCCTGCAGAGTGAGATGGTGTGTCACTTTCATCTGTTTGCATTATCAGTCAATTTGCGCCACTCACTACATTTATTTACATACATCTAATAAAAACTAGAGCCTGTGGGCACAAGAAGCTCGTCAACAGTGTGAATTGCCACAGACAGGACAGTGTCCCAAATCCCTTAGTTATGCAGTTATCTGTTTGTGCTGTTACCTACAGCATTAATAACCCCATACAGCATGACAAGATTAAAAGGCTCACCGAAAGAGGCGCATACAAATATCTGTCGTTCAAAGGACACCATAAGTGGGTCACAATTACCGCCTGTTGTTCCTATCATTTATAACGTTTTCTTCACGATCGATTCTTTGAAGCATCAGATATCTCTTTGAAGCTTCTCTTTGAAGATATAAGTGCTAAAAATTCGGTATCACAATGACCTTGCCTTTTTATTATGACTTCAGAGATATTATGAAATTCCACTATGAATTAAAGTCATTTTTTCTTCTTCTTCTTCTTCTTTTTTATAAAACGTTTCACAAGGAACTGCTAAATTAAAGCACCTGAGCTAGGGGAGTTTGATGTTAGGAAGCTGCTAAGCTAAAAATACAATAATATAATAAACATAAAATTACCAGCACACACATTTTGGGCGGAATAATCTAATTTTTCATAAGAATTTTGCCATTACTTTTCAGTACTTTGAAATTCAAAATCACGTTTATTTATTACCAGCATTCTCTCACGACATCTTTTTAATGGATGTCATCTTTCACCAATGGGTCACATTATTCACATCCATTTTATGATTTGCTGTATTCTTTCATGTCATTCCTATGTGGGTTTTCAAAGACACTGGATATACTGACTGTTGTAAAGCCCTTTTCTAATATATAAAGTTTAATAGCAATGCCTGAATTGTTTCTGGCTTTTGATGCTACTGCTTCAGTGGTTCCTGGAAGTCATTTAAATTGTATTCAAGTTAGAGGTTTATCTTAAATTTAAACTGTTGTTCAGCTTGAATCTCACATTGAACTACTGAAGTAAAACAAACTAATTATATTAACTATGATACAAATCATATCATGCCTCTGAACTGAAGTATGATTTAATTTAGCTTTATGCATATTTACAGACACTTTGCTTTTAAGAAAAAGATGAGTGTAAATAATTGATTGAATCTGGGATGTATATTTTTATTTATTTATTTTGAAGTGGTCAGATGCCAGTCACTGTGAAAATTGCATCTGCAAGTGTGTTTTAAGTCACTATATTACATTTTTCCATATTCATTTTGAAGTCACTCCAGATTCCTGATGTGATGCTGAAGCATTTGCTTATTCCCCTTTGAAGTAAAGCAACATACACTCACAAAAACAAAGTATTTTAATCTGAAATGACTCCTAGAAATTCAATATATAGGGAGGAATAGTTGTCATTTTAATAACTGAATGGAACTGTCTTTTTTGAAAGAGTGCCAAGACGTTCTTCAAAGATTTTCACTTTTTCTTGATAGCTCTGTATAATCTGATCATTTGTTCGCCAGCTTCATGATGTGCATCTACCCCAACTCGTCCATTATAAATAAATAAATAAATAAAGAGTGATAATTAAAACTTTAGCTTTGCAAAGAAATTAATAGGTAAACCTACAAGTAATTTCATGAATTTTAGTAGAAGGACTAGGTATTTACATCAACATCCATATGTGTCAATCTTCAGCTATTTATATTGTCAGTTTATTCACTATGAAATGTTTTCATAATATTAATAATAATAAAACAATCTTATTCATTGCATCATTCGAATTGATAAACATGCATTTTGGCTTTCACATAAACATAAACAAACAAGTACACAAAGCTCCTTGCAATTGTAAAACGCAATAAATCCATTTCACTACTGCATAATGCATTTCCCATTTTCACAGACAGAGAAAAACATGCTCTGCACATTTCTGTGTTGCCTGCACAGCATTATGGGACTAAACTCGCATGTCTTAGGGGATGGCTTTCATCTCGCAGACATCTTGCAGTACATTGCATCTCACAGAATGAGTCAAACCGGTGTTTAAGGAGTTGTAGGGGTGTCATCAGTTACTGTCATGGCGACTGTCACACTTGGGTAAACTGCCTCAAAGGCAGTGCAAGTAAAGAGTGGGCTCAGAGGTCATCGAGGTAGAGTTAGCCATGCTGGTCCACCAACTGACTGAAATTATATTACCGTGGGCAAGCTCAGTTAGACGTCAATGATCACTTTTTTTTCCCGGAGGAACTCAATCCAATCACAGGCCAGCAGTATATTACAACAGTGTTATCAAACTAAAGACCATGCGCTGAAGCTGAACACTGTGTGCTATTTCATGTGTGTAGATAGAAATCATTGGACAAAGGAGTTATGAAACAGATCAATTTCTAAATTCTAATTGGATGAGAGCATCAATCATAGCCTTTGTAAAGTTACTATGTAAACAGCACAAAGCCTATTATTAGCATGTCACTTTTACTCTGCCATCCCAATTGTTCTTATTTAAATGTGTGTTCTTTTTTTATATAATACTTGTTTGTACTGTCATTATCTTTCACTACCTAAGCTTTGTCACAAGTATGTCAATACCTCGTGCACCCAGTCTGTGCAACTGATACTTGTGAAACACAACTCTTGACTTGTGAAAGTTTGACTAATAAACAATATTTATATATTGCATTATTAATAATTGTAACAATTCATGTTTTTCATCAAGCATAAAACAGATTAGCGTAGTAAATTGACTGTTGTTCATAGTGGCTCACAAATAATTTTAGGGCACCATAGATACATCCCCAATTATAAGAAATTTGTGTAAACTTTTTGTAAAATGCAATTAACAATTCAAGAATATGTGATTTGTTAATTCTCTTTGACCTTTATTTAATTGACAAAAGTACAAAGAACAAATTTACAATGCTTTCACTGACCAACTTAATTGTATTTTGTAAATATAAACAACAACTCAAAAAAAAAAACAAATGGGACAGAGGCATGTTTACCACTCTGTTACATCAACTGTCCTTTTAATTTCAATCTTTAATTGTTTGAGAATTGAGGATGCTAATTGTTCAAGTTTTGCAGGCAAACTTTTTGTCCAATCTTACTTCATGCTAGACTTCAGCTGCTCATCAGTCTGTAGTTGTTATTGTCTCCTTTTCATTATGGGCCATACATTTTCAATAGGAGACAGATCTGCTGGCCAGTCAGTCAGAAGACTGTGGTTAACGACAGTGGTCAGAGCCGATCCTAGCATTTTGGGGGCCCTAAGCAAACTTTCAAAAGTGGCCCCCACTACATACGGTTTCACCTAACCACCACCTCCCATCCTCCAATGTGCATATCCTACACTGACACCATATTGTAAAGTTTTAGAAAACTGTCTTATTAATCTTTCATGATATAAATATGAAGGTAAGCATATTTCATGCTATACAAAAAATTTAAAGTATAAATGTTTGACCACTACTTTCAAAGAAATATATCAAAATTTAAAATGAATGCTTTAATAAAGCAAAAACACTTGCCAATGGGTTATGAAATTTTTTTTAATTATTATTATGAATCATTATTGTTCATAACAATAATAATCTATTTTCTAGACTGGCTTGTTTAAGTCCAGATTAAAATGCAAAAATATATGTGCAAACAAACATGTAAATGAAAACATGTAAACACTGTTTTGACTTCCTTTCTTCTCTGTGATAAGCAAGTAGACAGCAAAGTTGCTGCTTTGTGTAGAGGGGTAACCATGGTAACCGCTGTATTCCAACGCTTCAATAAAAGCCACCTCCTGTCAGAAAATGTATTTGCATTTTTATTCAGTCCGTCTGCATTTTTTTTTTCCCATATCAATTTCATATCAAAATCAAAATCATACAGAATTTTCATGCAGTGCTGTCAAGTTTAACTGGTCGCTAATATACGTGTCAATATCACCATAGAGAGCCTTTCAAACCTCACAATACTCAAAAATGTTGTTTTTAATTTCCCATTTGCTTTATGTCATATCATAAATAGTAGACACTCAAGTACTATAGAAACATATTAGCTGAGCTCCCACACATTTTTTTTTAGATAATTATGGGCCATTATTCGAAGCATAAACCATAAGATATGTCCACCCTGTCATGAACATACAGTATATATTACTGTTAAATAAGTTTTCATTGCAAAATTAAGATGCAAATTATATTTTCTGAAAGGTATGATGTCCCTTTCCTAAACAGGGTTATTAAAAAATAATATAATAATAATAAATGATATAATTACATCCTCAATCACATTGATATACCTCCCATTCATTTTAGATTTTAGCAATATTAACTACAAATGAACGCTATGTCCACCCTGTCATTTTTATGTCCACTCTATCGAGTCTAAGTGGCCGACAGGGTGGACATTTTGAGCTTCAATTAGCATATTAGCTTACAACAAACTGTGACTAGCTAAATATTTAGTCTGGTTGTTGAAGAGAATTTGGTATATTTAAACTTACTTCTGCCATATTTTATGCTGACAGGGTGGACATGTTAAGCTTTGGCAAAGAAAGTAAGCAAACTCATACGAAGAACATTTGTTGTTTCACCAACAAATTTCACCTCATCCGCTGAAATTCCCGCCACTGAAGAGACAAAAAAATCTGTTGTCCTGATGTCACTAAAGGTAATGCCTTTTCTTAAAGGGGCGGATTCCCCAATATGACAGGGTGGACAACCATTCAAGGGACATGGACAAACTCTTATTTTTTTTATTAAATAAAAATATAGATTTTCATTACCAAATGATCAGTACACTCAAATTGAGTAATCTCTTATTTAACAAAATATTAATAGATTTTTTATTTTATTTTATGGTTTGACAATATTCTACTATCATTCAAATTTAATGAGCAGTGCATGGGACATAGCAAAATAACACGCATCCTCTTACACAAAACAAAAAAAAATCCACTTAAAAAAAACTAAAAAAAAAAAAATCTAGAAAATGTATCTAAAGAGCCAAGTAATGCTTTTGTTAAGAATATAAAAACTTAGCCTAATATAACACACCCTTTCATAGTCATTTTTATGTTAAGTTATCATGGAAAATGAGTTATTTATTTACAGGACACCAAAAGGCATCCTACAGTAATATTGACCAATAAATATATAAATAAGCTAATAGGTTATATGTTCTAAAAATCTAAACAATTCGGATAATAAGGTATCTCAAATTATTCAGGTATTTTGAAGTGCCCACGATAACACTGTGCACAACACTGTTGTTACACTGGCATAGCGTCTTCAAAGCTCTCACGAAATGCTGAATTAATTCGAAAAAGCACAATGCAGCAGCCACTATTTCAGAATTAGCTTTATAAAATCCATCACTTAACCATATCTTGCTCACATTTTTTCCTATTTTTCCTCGTCTCCACAGCAGATTGAAAGTGTTCCGCATTGACATGAGGGGAAGGCGGGGCCTTGCGTAATTTACGGGGGCCCTACGCAACTTGCGTAGTGAGCGTACAGGGCCGATTGACTCTGACAGCAGTTTTCTGAAATACTCCTGAGCACATGTGGCTATATTTAACACCGCAGCATGACATTTCTTTTGCAATGCCATCTGAGCGCTCAAAGGTGATGCACATTCACCTGAGGTTTCCTGCCTTGCCCTACACAGACTAAGATTTCTCTGGATTCCCTGAATCTTTCCACAATATTATGTATGGTAGTTGGTTAAAGAACTAAATTATGTGATTTTTGATTTGACCGAAACATGATCCCCTCACCTATTATCAATTAACCTGCTTATTGTGGACTGTTTCAAAACAGTCTAACTTGGATATTCTATAAGCTTTTCGTTTTTATTTTGCCTCTATCCCACATTTTTAGAGAATGTCGCAGCCATCGACGTCAAAATTTGTTTATATTTACAAAATACATTTAAGCTGGTTAGTGAAAACATTGGAAATATTTTCTTTGTACTTTTTGTCAATTAAATAAATGTTAAAGGAAATTAACGAATCACAAATTCTTGATTTCACTGCATTTTACAAAATGTCCCAACTGTTTTGGAATTGGGGCTGTATAATCCCCCTTTCGAAGGCTGTTCAAAATGGTGCTCTGAGATATACCCCCCCCCAAAAAATCCTCCAAGATGGCAGATAAGCCAAGAGAAAGGTTGATAATAAATTGCATTTAATGGCATCAAGTATTGTTAAAATTATTTTTGTGTGCAATGCATTTTTATGCTTATTAGAGCACTGCATCGTTAGCTTAGCACCAAGCAAATGTCACAATCGATTGGAATCCATTGTGAACCGTATCCCCTGAACACATTTTGTGCAGATAACAGTATTAACTACTGTAAGAGTTGTTGCCTGTGTAGAGCATTCCAGATCAGTCATTTTATATATGCTGTGTCATGGTTGTTAGAATGATGCCTTAGGGGATAACACCCTGGACGAGAAACATAAGACTGTGTTGCACCACATTTTTTAACATGCAAACATGCATTGTTTTCTATCAGGGTACATTTCGGCGTCTGTCCGCAGCACCCAGCTATGGAGCTGTTCAAAATCCTGCCATACCACAGAGCTCCACTAACATGTTTTTTTTTTTCAATAAATGACATTATATTGTCACAAATCATTGTTACTGTACATAATGGCTTTACCTTAGGCAGGAAGATTGTGCATTGTGCATTTCTCAGCAAAATGTTTGTTTTCGTTGTGGCTTGAATAAAGCCTGTATGCTACATATAGAAAGTTATAATAATATAGATTGCCCCCCTTTACTCTCCGTTTTTTTTTTCTCATCAATGCCACTTTTGTTCATTCTTTTTTTTTTTTTTTCAAATATATTTATTTGCATTTGTTTTAATACAGAACAATACATAAAAAAAATTTTTTTAATTCTCCACGCTAGCAGTTTTCCTGATTTTTCCCCCTGATCATAATAGGACTGTTTTAGCCACATTAAATTCTTAGATATTTTGCTACTAGTTATTTCATTATATTTAGCTTTTAGTAAACAAAGTTCTTTCTGCTTTGCAGGGTCATTATTGCTAAACAGATGCTGTTCCAGTATATTAATTTGTTTCCCCAAGTTTTCTAACTGTGCCTGATAAATTTTGGATCTAGATCTTGTATAACTTAATATCTCCCCTCTAATATATGCCTTGAAGGCCTCCCATTTAACTGAGGCACTCGTCTGATTTGTATTGACTAAAAAGTATAGGTCTATTTTATTATCCAGAAATTTTACAAAATCATGATCAAGAAGCCAACTTGCTTGAAATCGAAATCTGGGAGGGGGGAGTACTAGATTATCTATTTGGATTGTAAACGTAATAGGAGCATGATCGAACAATAGGATAATATCATACCAACTTTTACCTACCTTCGCACCAAACCATTAGAAATTAGAAAATAATCTATTCTTGAAAATTTAAACCAGCAAGGTGATTAGCCGAAATATTCCGGTTCTGCTGGAATATAATCAATTTCAATTCCACGCAAAATTTAAACATCTTGACAACTTGAACATAGAAATTATAGTGTATCCTTGACTTTGATAATTAAACACAGAGATCAAGTCCTTATGAGTCCACACTTACTTGTGTTACAGTGTTTAAGCAGTGGTACGTATTGACCGAACAAAGTCATCCGCCTCTGCGACAGATTTAAAGACATGACGCTGGCCGTCGTGCGTGACTATCAGGTGCGCTGGGTAAAGCATCCCGTATCGAATTTCTATACCTCTAAGTTGTGCCTTTACTCCGTCAAATTGTCGCTGTCGTTGGCGTGTCTCAGCTGATAGATCTGGAAAAAAGCTAATCCGTTGTCCTTCATATCTTAACTCCTTCATTTTCCTAGCCGCCCTCAAAGCCTTCTCCCTGTCCTGGTAATTCAGGAACTTCATCACGATCGCTCTTGGAGTTGACGGGCGGTTCGGGTTAACTTGTCCTACGCGGTGCGCTCGTTCGATGACAGGTGGAGATCTGAACTCATCCTTCAGAATCGTGGGGAATAAATTCTCAATGAAGGCACACATATTAGATCCTTCTGTTTTTTCGGGCAGGCCAATTAGTCTCAGATTAGAACGCCTTCCTCTGTCCTCCAAATCCTGTACTTTGTTTCGTATAAATTCTGTTGTTTCTTCGAGTTTTTTAACTTTGTGTTGAAGGGCTGAGACGTCCTCTTCAGTTTGTGCGATCCTCTCTTCAGCCACTCCTATTCTTTGCGCTTGTGACAGTAGATCTGATTTTATGCCTTTTATAGCGTCCATGGTATCAGTGAATTGTCTCGAACAATCGGCTTTCAAAGACTGAACTGCACGTAGGATATCGCCGTTTGTGGCCGCGTTATCTTCACTCTGTGGCTCTTCTAGCTTCTTGCTAGCCAGCACCTTGCCTTCCTCCTCCATCTTGCCCAGACGGCTTCGGATTCGGATGCTGTGCAGGTTTGGTGGTTTTGGGTGGCATTTTGTCCCGCCAAACTTTAGTGTTTTCAAACACTTATTATATGAGTTCTAGCCTTTCTGAAAGAGTTTAAATGAATATTCAGCAGCGAGCCCGATTCAAGCGACTTATCAGCTGCACGTCATAACCGTAAGTCCCACTTTTGTTCATTCTTGAAGTGAGCCTTTGCCTGTTTGGTGATTAAATGCACTGTTTTGGACTGCAGCCTTGAACTGAACGTGATGCATCCGGTATGCAATACCTGTGAGTTGTCCCAGCCAAGACGCAATGCTGTGTGGCGCTTTTCATCTGGTGTGTGATCGCCTTTAGGAGACAGCTGCCTATGTACACAACAAGATTTTGGAACAAATCTATTGAGTTCATTGTACTACACCTCCCTCCAGTTAGCAGATTTCAAGCTAGTAGAGCACTACTGGGATGTAGAACAGCAGATTTGCTGCATGTATGTGCAACCAATAAATCTGTAGCAACTGTGAGATGCAGTCATGTCAACATGGACCAGAATCTCTAAGGAATGTCTCTGGCTCCTTGCTGAATCCACGCTGCAAAGAATTCAAGCTGTTCTGGGGCCAAAGAGGCATCATGCGCAGCATTAGAAAGGTGTAGTCAATAAAATAGCCACCAAGTGCACGTATACAGTAATGTCCTCCAATGGGAACGATATCGATCGATGTAACGTTTTAGTCTGGTCGATGCAACCTGCATCTTCCAGGCTTCCACAGGTAGCTTGTAAGCGCTGGGGTATAAACATTGTTTAGGGTGCACTGAACTATCTCATGGTTCACACGCTGCTATTTTTCTCAGCTTGCGCTGGGATTTATCGACAAGACAATTCATGCATAACGCTTTGAATGAGCACAATGGGCATTCATTTTCAAGCAGAGAAGGAAACTCCATTCCTTGTCAATGTTGTGTGCCTGGCCACAAAGAAACAGAGGCAAATTCACAACAGACATCAAGCGGCTCAAAGAGATATTTACTAGAGATAGGAGATATTGCTCCATGAATAGAAAGTCTTTTGGTTGGTGGATTGGAGCTGAGTGGGAAGTGAACTGGATTGTAAATCTCTGGAGCGGACAATCCCGCAGCCATTAGCAGAGCAACAGACACCATGTTTCATTCTAGCTAATGTCGCTGTTTAGTAATGTGGCCCAGGTGTTATAAACGACAGGCCATGCTGAGATTTATGCAACTGATTCTAGATCTCCCCGATGACCTGTTTTACCTCTTCTCTCAGCGTGTTTTCCTTTGTGATGGCGCACTTGCTGATGCAACATAGGGGTCCAAAGCAGCCTTACATGCCATGTGGTTTTGCATTGTCTCAAAAGAAATGATAGAAGATCTGATTAGCATGTTGAGAAGTTATGTCTAGCACAACTCCATGAGAGCAGTGCACAGTCGACAAGTAATACAGTGGTAACATCTTTTGCAGATTGGAGATTTTAAGGATATAATCTGTGTTGCGCTCTTTGAAGCTTGACCAAAGTACTCAAGACAAAGAGAAGTCAATAAATAAAATAAATACATACAATTTCAGTCTGTTTGATAAAGCATATTGTATGCCTTCAGAGAACTTCAAACATATGGTGTTTGATATTTGCTTGCATATTACGAAGAAAAGAAAACATATTACAACCACATGTAATTATATCTTTATTGACTATTAGCAATAGTGAAATTGTGTCTGAAGCAGGCTACCTAGACTAATTATCAGGCTAGCTATCTTAGTTAGTCCTGTTCTGATGAGCAGTATGATTGGTGATCATGCCAACCAATCAGGATTTACCCCCTCATCTCATTTTAGTTTTTTTTTTTTTAAATATTAATGCAACTATGTTGCTTGGAACTGACTATAGTTACTTGACAGTGAAATAATCTATTTCCATTTTTATTCAGAAGAACCTTTTATTTTAGAAAATTACTGTAACACTTTGACTCATGTGACTTATTGCATCAATCATACACAATCCTCAAATGTGCAATCATGCAGATGTTTCTGAAAGGAAGTGGGCCACAGCTAACCTTTTAAATTTTAAGTGAATTTTGTCTAAACGATAAAACAGGGACTTGATTTATGCAAAAGTTCACAAGTTTAAGTACTGCTACTAAGGACTGCAGAAAGGCTGCCCCAGTTGGGAATGAACCCTGGGCACTTGGGTCAGCGGGACAAAGCTACTGTCTTTGTCATTTCCTCTGTGTGAAACAATGCAGCATAATCAGGCTGCTGAGTCTCACTCAGCACAGCAGAGGTGAGACGCTACTCTTTCGTGTCAGACTGTGTGTGCAGCTCTCAGACAGATACGATATTCATGGTCTGTAAAACAGCTTTAGCAAAGTTCAATTAGATTGTAATTAGACAGTCAATTAAGCTTTTCAAAATGACAGCAAAAGAACTGGAATTTTTCCATTACTGGATTTGCTGAATGAACTGACCACAAACCAGGAAAAACACCATTGTGAGAGATAATGTCCTTCACTTGACATCAGGAGCATTTCAGCAAATGTTTCTGTTTAGAGGTGTATAAGGCTGGTTTGATGTAGCCCAGCAATAAAACAATAATTTAAGATAATCTCAAAAAAAAAAAATATATATATATGAGCACGTATGAGCTCCCATCTCTCCAGTCCATCTCCCAACTCCCTCTCCTTTCAACAGACTCAATAAAAGATTACTAAGCATGAATAAAATAGTGTGTCATAAGGTGTCAAGTTGTTAGAAATGTATTAATTTGTGGTTTCATATGGGTTTGGAAATATTTTATACAATTTGTACAAATGAATAAATGAATGTCATGCTGTGTAATCATCAAGTTAATAATATAATCATAAACAACATAATAACACCATATTTTCCTTACTCTTTAATCGTATTATTTTATTTTTTTAATATATTTTCCAGGTAAACACATTATTACATAAATTATTAATTGAATAATATATAAATAATATAAATAATATTTTTTCTCCCTTCATGTTTCAACCACCTATTGCACATATTCTGCATGACCATATTCTACAACCCTAATCCTATACCCAATACCTAAACGTATGAAACTACCGTACTAACTATTAATAAGCAGCAAATTAAGAGTTTATTGAGGCAAAAGTCGTAGTTAATGGTTTGTTAATGGCGATAATTGGACCTTAAAATAAAGTGTGACCACTTTTTTTTTTTTTT
>NW_015638979.1:457655-471012 GCF_001515625.1 Sinocyclocheilus rhinocerous | reverse complement strand
GCATTATCCTGCTGAAAGAGGCCACTGCCATCAGGAAACACACTGCCATGAAGGGATGTACGTATGTGGTCTGCAACACTGCACACTGGGAACATCCCACAAGACTGTTCGGAGATGCTCTAGCCATCACTAATTGATCCTAGTCACTCCGACCTTTTTTGCAAAATTCAAGAACTGACTGTTCACTTGCTGCCTAGTCTCGCGTAGCCAGACTGGAATCCATGGCAGCTTTCATTGGCCAAGGCCTGCCCATGAGGCAGTTAGACTGACATGTCAAACAACCAATCACAGTTAGTTTCGTTCATCGTCACGTTTCGGGGCATGGAAATGTCGCCGCAATAACAGACTGGTGTGTAAAACTCTCGGACATATTTTAAAGATTCTATGCCGTGAACTTTAAATATTTCACATACATTTGAAAATCCAGTGTTTAGTTGATGCTGATAAGCGCTCATCATCACAGTTGTAAACACGACAGCTTTCTTCTTTCGTGAGGGGGTTTGGCATCACGGCATCTTTGTTTCCATGCAGAACGGTAAAGAACACGACACACACGTCTACCGGAAATCCTGTATAATTAAACCAATCCGATGACGACTTTGAAACTCCTGAAGTGTTTCCACTTTTGTGTGCCATATGCATCAGACGTTTAACCAACAGTCCGTGGGCGTGACGTCTGAGGCTGAGACTACTTGCTGCCTAATATATCCCACCCCTTGACAGTTGCCATTGTAACAACATAATCAATGTCATTCACTTCATCTCTTCTCAGTGGTTTTAATGCTGCGGCTTATCAGTGTATAAATCATCTTTCAAGACTATGAGACTGTAGGTAAGCAGCAGACAAGACAACTGACTCCCCCACCCAACAACTGTATTTGTGCTGAGGACGAATGATGCTCCATTGTATCTGTCAACACTTAGAGCGTCTCTGCTCTAACAGAGACCGATGTTGTTCACCAAGGATCGTTGCTAGGGAAAGACCCTACGGTTAAGTCAACACCAGGATGAGCCACACATGGTGTTTAAAACAGCATGATCAGTAGCTCTTCAAGGTTGATGGAACTAAATATGCCGTCCTGCAGAAGTCAGGCTTGACAGGTTCACAGTCATGCCTGCTAATGTCACTCATTTAAGGAAGCTCACTTATCTGCATGTTCGCCATTAGCCCACGTCTAGCTGATATGAGTAAGCGCCCTGCCAGCTAAAAACAGCGTTGCACTGTGCTGCTCTCATGAGTGTGTTGTCAACGTGCTTTAGTGTCTTGGCTCCCGGCACTGACAGTAGCATCAAGACCTCTACCTCCAGCCTGTATGATGCGCCCGGCATCCAAAGCCAAAGAATACGCAATTGAAAAGAAGATGAGAAGGCACATTGGCAAAGCAGGAAACAGTCTGCCTGCACCAGATTTTAAGCATTCATATTTGTCTTCCCTTTTCAAAAAACACAAGCGCGTTATATTTCAAACACACATCAGCATGAATTAGAAAGCCCATTACCTGTACATATTCATAATATTGTCTGATTAGATGCAGGTCCAGGCTAAAAAAGTGATTCTGCTGCAATATTACGTAGTGTTTTGACTCAGACGAGCAAATATGAATCATGTCTTGGCATGAAACCTCCATAATCAAGCTAGCTGAAAACATTTTATTTTGTCTTTTTATTTAATCTATATTATACATCCTTCAAACAAAAAGAAACTGTAAAAACTTGTTTTCAGTTTTATTACAACATTGGCATTTTTCTTCTTGCTTCAAGCATAAATACTTCTAATGTTTTTTTTTTTTTTGTTAAATCATTATTAATAGATGGACAGAACACTATCTTGTGATCTTACTGATCATATTTTCATACACAACAACTATTTCTGTAATGATTCCAAGCTCCACAGACATGTTTATTTTTCATGAACAAGCATTTGAGAAAGAAATTGACAAAACCATTGCCTATGGGATGTCTTGCATGTTCTAACTCAGTGAAAGGAACCGCATGAATCTTATTGAGAAACCAACAGACTTTGATTGTTGCCAAGAGACATATCATATTATGGTTTGGCATGGATACATGGGAAAACCTGATAACATTTTCGCTTATCATCTCTATTATAAAGTCTGGATGAGCAGCACTGAAAGCAGTTGTAAAATGCAGATAACTACAAACCTGTGACTGCATATTATATATTAATGCATCACGTTGCTTGGCAACTGTAAACGTCTTTCATTAAGACAAATTAACTATATTAGTTGGCGGAAGAAATTTTTTGATTTTGATTATTATTTTAAAACAATACTTCTTTATCATATTGCTGTCAACATTGTTTTATTAAATTAATAAGCCACTCAAGATTTTTTTTTTCAACAGAGCACCAAATCCAAGAGTCACCATGGAAACGCAAAGGGATCCTTGAGGGTTAGCAAAAAAAACAAAAAAAAAGTACGTAAAGCATAACGCTGTGGTACACTGAGACACTTAGAGGCTTCAGTACCCTGAAGAAACTTCTTTTGTGAGGAAACAGTTTGTTAATTAACGAGTTGACAGCCTGTCTGCCAATCTTCAACATGTGCACCACTAAAAAATCATTTTGGATTGATCAATTTTAGAGTTTACAATAAAAACTGCTGTTTTATAAGAGAAGTCACAGAAAAATTTCTCACAGGTGGGATTCAAGTTGCCGTTTTTTTTTTTTTTTTTTCTAATTGTAGAGCTGGGAAAGTTGATATCTTTCCATCTTTAGTGACACTGGTCTTTTTTATTTTTTATTATTATTATTTTTTTTTTAATTGCAATCTGGGCTCTAAGTGCATATTGCCACCTACTGGGCAGTTGTAGGTGGAAAACTATAGAAAAACTAAACAACATTTTTCACCTAATGCAACATCCTGCTCCGGAATCTCCCAGGTTCAACTGCTGGGGATTTGTACCACCCTTAGCTACAGAAACTTATTTTGAGTAGAAAGAGCCTTGCTAATCTCTATGGTGCAAGAGCACAATTCTCCTTGCCAGTTTAAGTGCAAAACTACCAACATGTTGTCTGTTCTCACATGCCAGTCCAGAAGGCCTGAAAGGAAGTGGGTTAAGACAGAAAAACTGCTATCATCTCAGGGCATTTCATGTGCCACTTGAGATGATTGCCCTCCAGACTCCACAGACAAGGCATCTATTGTGAAACCCCACCCCAAACTACTAACGAGGGCTGTCTTGCTGAGACAATTTCCGTCTAATTAAATGTGTCAAAAACAGCATATGCAGTAATTATGAATGAGGATGCCAAGAGGGTCAAACTCTGTGACTGTTGATCCATTCAAAGAGTCTCTCATCACAGACGGTATCAAAAAAAAAAAAACTTTCTTTTAGGTTTAGCCTCAACCTGGCCTCTGTAGATAATCAAGAACCAAGTCTCGATGTCGAATTACCAACTTCTCTGACCGCCTTAGAATCAGCAATTCATTGAGTTAGTTTAATTTCTAGAGAAGCATCCAAGGCCAGGTCAATAGGAAGAACCCTGAACTGGTAATCTTTGCTGAAAAACTTCCTGTGTCTCTAGATGATTTGAAAATGGAATATGCATCTCCTGTTCGAGACAGATTGCGTTTCAGTGTCAGCATTCGGAAACTGAATGTCCTGAGCATGAAGGTTAGCAGTAGTCTAGGAAAGGCCACCAACCCCGGTCCAGAAAATAATGTCTGTAAAAATTGTATTCCTCTGGAAGGAGGCACTTTCTGTATGGCCCCTTTCTCCAACAAGGAATGAATTTCTGGCTCAACACAGGAGCCTCCTGAAAAGTGGGCACTCCATTGAAGTGAGGTTGGCAACAGCAAATGGATAGTATACTGCTGTACGGTATATAGAAACCAGCCACACACATTTGGTATAAATTGCCATGCTCAAGCTCAACAATGGATCCCAAAACTCTAGTTCATGCTTCATCTCGACAGTCGCAGAACTTGAGCGATGGGGGATAGCCAATTGTCCTTTTTTCCTCTTAAAGAAGATAAGCCTTGAGCGAACCACTTAATTATTATATATACTTAATTATTATACTAATTATATGACTATATTTCAATTATGACAACCCTTGGAATAGTTTGACATGGTAATGGATATGACATTGTTAATGTATTTGGTTATAGTGGAATAGATCTGCTAAGCTACTGTTGATTATTGCTTCTGCTGCAGAACAAGTACAGAGACTTGCTGCTGCCAATATATCCACAGTTAAAGGCACAATATGCAATTTTCACCGCTGGAGGGCACGTATTCTAAATAAACAAAGAGACAAAGGCGTAGTTTGATGATGCTGTAACTGAGTGTGGAATCATGGGAGTTGTCGTCTTCATCCCCACAGCCGATGCAATCCGACGGGACTCAGGCAAAAATCATGTTCATGGATGAGCTAATGATCTATTAACGTCGTAGTATGAAGCAGGGTGAGGCTGAAAGCCATCGAAGCGAAACGAGGCCGCTGAACGACCGTGACATGCGGCTCAAAAGCAGCAGAGTTTTTATTATGCCACAGTCAAGTGCTTCTGCTCCTTCCGGTCGTGCGGAAATCGAGGGGTTATGACGTCATTGGCAGGCGACACAATGACACTATGGACACGGTCCGTGCCACTAGTTAAAATTGCTTATTTCTCTGGATTTAAACATTCTTCGAAACATTTGGGATAATGTAAGTACACAAGTCAGCAAAATATATAACACTGTTCTCGTGTTTTTTGGATATTTTAATAAAAAAATCTTACATATTGTGCCTTTAAGCTACTGTATGTAAGACATGCTGCTGTTGAACATATAGCATAGAGTACATGAATTAACACACGCATGTACTAATACCTCTGAAGGAAATTAACCCTGGAAATAAAGTGTATAAATTCAGAAAATAAGTTAATTGAGGTTATCCATTTACATATTCGTTAATGTACCCGGGTATGTTGCATAAACTTTTTCCTGGAATACCGCCATTAATTGCAAAAAAAAAAAAAAAGTGTTACACTTTATTTTATAGTGTCCATTAGGGCTGCACAATTAATCAAAATTAAATCGCAAAGGCGATAAATCGCGATTAGGCAGAAGCTGTGATTGTCATGCGTATCCTTCAGTGAAACATGGTTCTGTGATCAGCAGTAAATCTCCATCCAAAGGCCAGAGGGCGCTCTCATGCTGAAACTCCAAATATGCCCCGCAGAAGAAACCCAGGAAATCCCAATAGTGGTTGCTGAATAAACAGAAGATTTAACTGCTTTGATAAATTCAACGTGACTAATAAACACATGTCTACGACAATATATGGTTTATCGGAGTTCGCCTTGAACGCGATTTTGCATAGCTTGTCAGGGAACTACGGCTCTGTGTAGTAAATGCTGCTCCATCTGAAAGCACATGCTGGAGATTTACAACTAATCACAGAACCGGCTTTACTGAAAAGATGCGCATGCCAATCACATTCGATTAATCATGTAGCCCTAGTGTCCATGTTACGTTACTGTACTTGCTATAGTAATAACAGTAAATTATGCATAATTACAAGCAACTAACCATAAACCAAACCCTAAACCTATAGTAAGTACATGCTGTTAATTAATATTACTTGGCACTTATTTATGCATTTACACTGTAGATGTAAAGTGTAGCCTAATATAAATTGTAATACGAAAATATGCTTAGACTCCCTGGATTATTCCATGAATAAAAAGGAGTAAAATACATTTGCTGTATCTATGTATGTACGTATGTATTTATTTAAATTTGTATTTATTTGTTTGTTTGTTTGTTTGTTTGGTTGGTTGGTTGGTTGGTTGGTTGGTTGATTGATTGATTGATTCTAGAGGCACTTGGTCAAGTTCATAGTTTTTTATGCTCAAGGCACCATTGATGGATCATTTAAACCAGGACATTACACTGTGCAACTGCATTTTCATAGCAGCTTGTCAATTCCAGCTGAGGAGCTTCAGCCAAAGAGGTCCAACTATATATCATGACCTGTGGGGGCCTCCAAGCTTTATAAATCAGAGGAATGCCCTCGTATTAGAAAACAAGCAAATACTCCCCATGATCCATGAAAATTAAAGAAGAGATTGACAGGTAAGTTGGTTTAATACTAGTCTTGTTATAGAACTGCCACAGTCTGTTTACAGCATTCTTTCAAAGCAATTTTTAGGAGCTTTTT
The DNA here is from genome assembly GCF_001515625.1 of Sinocyclocheilus rhinocerous. Lineage (NCBI taxonomy): Eukaryota > Metazoa > Chordata > Actinopteri > Cypriniformes > Cyprinidae > Sinocyclocheilus > Sinocyclocheilus rhinocerous. The sequence goes on along the minus strand of NW_015638979.1, from coordinate 464,843 downwards.
CTACATTCACATATATTGCCAGTAACACAAAAGTCTCCTAAAACTCTTCTAAACGTTACATTAGAAAAGGATCAAGACAACAGATGAGCTTCTGAAAAGCAGGGTAACTACAACCTGGCAGGGGAGCACTAGAAATGAAAAATAAAGCAAAATGTATTTGTATGGAAATAGTGCTGTTCTACAACAAGCACGGATCTGATCATTTTCATGCTTCTTGTGCTTTTTTGGGGATATGCACAAATCCCTTTTGACGTTTTCTTTCCTTTCTTTCTGCAGGCAACCCTCTCCCTCCCTCCGCTTGTGGCCCAGAGATGGTGCAAAGTGGTATCTCATCACATGCCCGTCTGACACAAACACCCGACCGCTTCTTTGGGGCTCATTGATCCTTCAGGAAGTCCATCCAACTTTTTGCTCAAGATGAGGCATTTGCATGTGAATGAAGAGGCTTGATATGTGTGAAAGCGGCCATTGATGAGAACGCTCATAGAAGGGGACGTTGCCCGTTCACCCGTCACTACTGGGTTCCCATTTGTGTGAAGCTTTTGCTGCTAAAAGCCTCACATATCACTCTGAATAGTCTCAATAGTCCACTCTCTCCACTCTTTTTCACAATGATGTTTAAATCATCTTTTTTTTTTCTTAAAAAAGCTGAAACAACGATTTCAAGCATCACCTTTCCTTCATCCGCTGTAAAGCCCTGACATGGTTTCCTGTAAATATGGTATATATTTTCAAATACAAAACTTGTATTTTGTAAAAAAAAATGCTAATGGAAAATTATGATTTTTATGTACTGCAGGACTGGGTGAGTCACTGTAGCTATGTTTCCAACACAACACACAACAACTGTTTTTATGCACATTTTGATGTATTATATCAGAAACGAGTTATGGAAACACCTAATTTAGAAAAAAAAATCCCTTAATTAGCAAAAAAAAAGTTCTTACATTCACTTGAGGTGGTTTTTGACTTGTGCGAAAAGAGTTAATGTGAATATTAGGAAATAGAAAAGCATTTGCTGAATAAATTCTGACATAGTATTAAACCCACGTAATCGGCTGTTTCGTGACTAATCTAGGTTGCCAAGATGACGGTGGTCATCCCCTCAAACATCTTGATGGAAATGCACCTAATTCACATTTGTTTTGTTTTGTGTTTTGTTTTTGTTTTTTTGCGAATGCTTGTTATAGTGACAATCTTTCTAAAATAATCAAGAGTAATTTAGAGCAAAAACACTAAATGCTGTCAGTGAATACTGATAAAATGTAAAAATGATAAATGTCTTAGTATAATTATTGATCAATGTTAAAGTCCAATTTGTAATAAAGAATGTTGAATTAAGAATATATATATATATATATATATATATACAGTATATATATATAATAAATATATAAATCAAAGACAAGAATGGTAAGTTGCTCCTTACCGGGGAGGAACAGAACGACCGATGGGTTGAATACTTCCGAGAGACATCAAATCAGCCGCTTTCCTTAAACACCTATGACTTTGGCAAGGAGGAAGCGCAGGAGGAGCTAGATGTGGTACAAGGCAATATAACAGCAGAAGAAGTTCAAATTGCCATAAAGTTACAGAAATCAAATAAGGCAGCTGGTTTGGATAAAATTCAGGCAGAATTTCTAAAATATGGTGGTCCCATTGTAGTTGCGAAGCTTACAGATCTCTTTAATGCATGTTGGTGAATGCAAGCTGTTCCTGAAGACTGGAAAAAGGGTACCATCATTAAGCTACCAAAGAAAGGGAATAAAATGGAATGTACAAATTGGCGTGGCATAACCCTCCTGTCAGTACCAGGAAAAGTGTTTTCCACAGTTCTCCTAAGACGATTGCAGGCAGCCGTTGACAAACGTCTCCGAGAAGAACAGGCTGGCTTCCGGAAAGGACGATCATGTAGCGAGCAAATCTACGCTTTACGAAACATCATTGAACAATGCGTAGAATATAAACGTCCACTTTCCATCAATTTTGTCGATTTCAGGAAAGCCTTTGATAGTGTACATCGTGAATCTTTATGGCATATTTTACAATTGTATGGTGTGCCAAAGAAATTCATATCTGTCTTCCAATCATTGTATAACAATTCCAGCTGCTGCGTCAAGACAGATACAGGCCACACTGACTTCTTTGCCATTGAGATTGGTGTCAGACAAGGATGTATCTTTTATTTTACCATTGTACCATTTTTATTCACAGCGGCCCTAGATTTTGTCATGAGGAAGGCTATGGTAAGACCAAATGCAGGCATTGATTGGGATGGACAGAACCGCCTCACTGATCTTGATTTTGCGGATGATATAGCTCTGCTCGCTGAAAACAGTTACCATTTACAGGAAATAACATCAAGCTTGCATGAAGAAGCAGCGAAGGTCGGATTACACATTAGTGCTGAAAAATTCAAAGTCATGCATATCGGTGCTCAAGCTGACATGCCAAAGATTAAGGTTGATGGAAGTGACATTGAAGACGTTAGTAGGTTTACGTATCTTGGCAGCACTATTGGACAAGATGGAGATGCAGAGATAGACGTCAAATGCCGGATTGGCAAGGCAACATCAGTCTTTCAACGAATGTGCAAGACCTGGTCATCTACGTCAATCTCACTTAACATCAAAGCTTCGCTTGTATACAACTATCATCCTTCCGATGGCAACTTATGCAGCAGAAACGTGGAAGGCATCAGCTCGTATTTCTCACAAGGTAGACGTCTTCCATCAGCGCTGCCTGCGAAGAATACTACGTATTCGATACTACGATCACATTACCAATGAGGAAGTTCTGCGACGAAGCAATATGCCAAGTCTTAGCATAATGATTACATACCACCGCCTGTGGCTGGCTGGACACATTATACGGATGGAAAGCAGCCGCATTCCAAAGGCACTCCAGTGGGTTCCACCTGGAGGACGACGATACAGGGGTCGACCACGATTGACCTGGCGCCGAACCTTCATCAATGACCTCAGTTACCTAAACATCACATGGGAAGAAGCCAACGATCTGGCCCTTGATGGCATTCGCTGGAGAGCTCTCGTCGCCCAATACACTTTTTAGTGTGGGTGGAGAAGAAGAAGAAGAAGAAGAAGATCTATCTATCTATCTATCTATCAATCTATCTATCATCTGACTATTTCTATCTATCTATCTATCTATCTATCTATCATCGTTAGTAGGTTTACGTATCTTGGCAGCACTATTGGACAAGATGGAGATGCAGAGATAGACGTCAAATGCCGGATTGGCAAGGCAACATCAGTTTTTCAACAAATGTGCAAGACCTGGTCATCTACGTCAATCTCACTTAACATCAAGCTTCGCTTGTATTCAACTATCATCCTTCCGATGGCAACTTATGCAGCAGAAACGTGGAAGGCATCAGCTCGTATTTCTCACAAGGTAGATGTCTTCCATCAGCACTGCCTGTGAAGAATACTACGTATTCGATACTACGATCACATTACCAATGAGGAAGTTCTGCGACGAAGCAATATGCCAAGCCTTAGCATAATGATTACATACCGCCGCCTGTGGCTGGCTGGACACATTATACGGATGGAAAGCAGCCGCATTCCAAAGAAGGCACTCCAGTGGGTTCCACCTGGAGGACGACGATACAGGGGTCGACCACGACTGACCTGGCGCCAAACCTTCATCAATGACCTCAGTTACCTAAACATCACATGGGAAAAAGCCAACGATCTGGCCCTTGATGTGGGTGGAGAAGAATATATATATATATATATATATATATTGTAGTCTTTTATTATTAAAGTGACAATGACTTTTTTATTTTGCATTATTCATATTCTTAATGTTATTTTTTTTTTCTTGCATCAAAATGCAATAACTTTCTCTGTCTATGAAACAACTTTTTCTTTTCTGTTGACATACGGAAGGCTGTGTGGGTGAGAAAAAATAGCCTAATATTAACCAATAATATCCTAGCCTAACATGTTTCACCCCCTCACGATCAAAACAAATCCTCATGAATAAAATCAAATCAGACCTTAGATTATTTCCCACTGAATATCCTGTTTCAGTTAGAAATGTGTCACATTACTGAAGTTAAATGTGTTGTAGATTCCATTTAATGCTCACTTGAAGTCACTTTTGAAAAAAAGCCTTTACCAGTAACATAAAATGTAAATATCAGGGATCACACACCTATATATATAATTTATTAGAGACTGCAATCACAATATGATTCTTTTTTTTAATTCCCTCATATTCTTAAGTTTTCATAACATAGTAACCCTAAAATATACATTCAAATTGTTGTTCATTATTATGATGTTTCATCAAATGGATCAATATTTTGGTGAGTGAAGCACATTATAATAATTTCTGAATGATCTGCGGTAAGTCACGATGTATTACTTCTACATGAAAATATTTCAAACTGCCATTAAGCTGAACCAAGACATTAATTCCAAGTTTTAGATGTGAGCTAAAGTGGCACTCTATGCCCTTTAGAGTTTTATCTGAAGTTTGCATATGTGTGTTAATAACACAGTCTATTCTGGTGTCTACAAAATTCCGCCAATATTCTCTTTAAAGGTCTTTATAAAGGTTAACTATACAGTTTTATAACCTATCCATTTGAGTCCATTAGCACAGCAACATCACCACATTACTGCCTGACAATCATTAGATTCGTAATTAATTTGAGCTCTCCCATGGATATTTGTGAACCCTTTTTGGTTAAAAAGGAAAATTACTCTCCGTGACTTCACTTGCAACTTTCTCTGCATAATTATGTTGCTAATAGGAACCAAAATAAGAAAATGGAGACTATTTCAAGACCTCTCTCTAAAAAAAATAATTCTGTAAGAAGAGAGATGAAAGGTCTTCATATCATAATGACTAATGATTGTTTGAAATGAATGATTAGTAACCTCAAAATGTACTTCAATTAGACCTTGCTAATTGTCGTTTCTGTTACAAAAAGGAGAGACCTTTATCATGTGACTGCAGATTTATTCATCATTGCATATACAACAGCTACAGAAGTATCTAGACACTTGACATATCTGAATGTCTGCATCACAAAATAACAAAATATATATTTAATTATTCATGAAATCAGTTCCCCATAAGTTACCACTGGCACATACCTACATACCAACATATCAATATTGTGATTAACCTTCCAATCTATTAATATAATTTCCAAAATAATATTCTACTCATCAACCTATCAATCTATCCATCAGCTCATTAATCCACCCATCAACTTGCCAACGTAACAATCTACCCATCAACTTATCCTAGTACAACCTACCTGCCAATTAGGGGTGTGTGATGTTGACAAAAAATATATATATATCTCAATATTTTTGTGATGTTTACGATAACGAAAATTAAACAACAATTTCCTTAGTGTGTGTTTATGCTTGTACCTTGGCTGGTTTAGGCCTGTCATAAATATGACACTAAAACTGCCATTATGTTGCAGCAAGTCCCTGTCTTAATGAGTGATTCATTGAATCATTCATTCAAACGATTTGTTCAAAACAGCTGATTCAATTAGAAACAAAACAAGTGGCTGTCTTTTCCCCTGTCCAAATACCCACACTTGCGGACTTTGCACTTGACCACTTGACTAATTATATGACATATTTCCTGTATTTGGCCCAAGTGTTGAAGTGAGCATGAAGACCACAAGTGTGTGTAGAACTTTTTTATTACCTGATGGGACACGCTTGTTGTAAAAATGTGTGTTGTAAAAATGAGTGTTGTAAAAATGCAAATGTTTACATAGATTTTTTTTTCAATACTTTTCATTTTAAAATAAATGTCTGTTCAGTAGTCCATATAACAGACAACACAATTTAATTTGTGGTGCTTTTAATTAAGTGATAAAAGCAGTTGCAACTGTTGTACAAAATAAATACACTCATCTTTGCACCAATAAAACATGCAACACTTTGTTTTACTACCAAGTTGTACGTAATATCTAAATATTATTCATTTTTAACTTACATTGGAAAGGTTTCCGTGACCTCTTGCGAGATCTCGGCAAAACGTCTTATAATTTATTTCCAGAACATGATGCATGATTGGATACACTAAGCCTCGAATACTGGTCAGGAGCGTGGATTTAGTGTGTGTTAAGGGCACTGCACTTTGGCACTTTTAAGACCTGGGAGAGTCTTGTGCACTTAGGCCTACTTCCTGTCGTGTGCATGTGCTCTCAAGTGGCCAAATCCACAAGTGTGGGTACTTGGACAAGGCATTTATGAATGGATTATTGAATCACTGACTTAAATGATTTGTTCAAAAACAGATTCATTCAGGAACGTAACACAGTGTTGCTCTGAGATGCACAAATGTTCTGCTCCGACTTTGTTTGGAACTATTTTCATTGGCGAAACAGAAGACTAAATTGTTGGAAACGAAATTGTTTAAGGTAAAAGAGTACTGCAATACTTTATAGGGAAGAGAACAAAAAGAGCATTGATTTCTACTGAGTTACTTAACATAGTGAGACATGTAACAGTGTAGAGACAACAATTGCCAACCAAAATTCAAATCTCTATAGTGGCCAACTAATACTTATTCATGGGTTTAGATCTAACACTTGATATGCCAATCCATTGAAAACAATCCTGGAAATATTGTAAACAATCAAGAAGATGTTTAAAATCAACACTGAATGTGAAGCTCTGCAGGTTGAGATGTTACACAAGAGCACTTACCTTAAACTACCATAGCAAATTGAAATGGATTTGCATGTTTGTTTGTTTTTTGGACGTTCCCATAGGTAAGAAAAATCAAAAGTGAGATCTCTTTAACATCTCAAATATATCTCCTAGACAGAAATTAGGTTACTTTAAGTTCAAATTGAGATTTTTGCTTGAGTTTCCTGCGTCTCAAACGTTTCTCCTGAGACAAAAACTCTAACACTCTCACAATGGTCTCCTTTAAAGCTTTAAAAGAGATCTCTCTTCTAAACTTTTGAGGAGACAAATGTGAGAGATCCAGTGTCTCTAGTTAAGGAGAAAAATCTGAGCAGAGTGTGTGATGTTGTTGAGATTTCTTCTAAAGCTTTAAAGGAGACCATTGTGAGATTGCTAGAGTTTTTGTCTCAGGAGACAAGTTTGAGAAGCAGGAGACTCAAGCAAAAGTTTCCATTCAATCTTAAAGTAACCTCATTTCTGTCTAGGAGGA
>NW_015638979.1:444031-457529 GCF_001515625.1 Sinocyclocheilus rhinocerous | reverse complement strand
TGAGCGTAGAGTAACCTCTGTCAGAGCCATAGCCTTGTGGGCAGCACATCGAGAGAAGGCACAACTGCACCGTAGACAACATGGGTTCGAATCCTAGTTAAAGGTACTTTTCTGCTCCTGTTCAATTCTCACTTGTCCAATCGTTTCCAGTCTCTACTCCTACTGTCCTGACCATTAAAGGTGAAAAACCCCATTGTAATAAAAAAAAGCAACCTCTAAGCAGTAAAACATTTTTATAATGGAGTTTTGCAAGAGATTACAGCAAGACAATAGAGAGATCTCCCATGTTTCTCACACGTTTCTCTCCCATTGTCATTTTGGATTCCTTTCTTTCAGAACTTTCTCATGTCTCAGTTGTGTCTACTTTTATTTCTCCGAAGGATTTTTAGGAGAAACGAAAATATATCTGAGCTAAACTTATACTTAGCCTCCAACTCACACACTGGCGAACGAACGAGTAAAATCTGAGAATTTATTAGCAATTGGCTAATAGTAGACATAATTTAGTCGCCCAGAGTGAAGATTTAGTCGCATATGCGAGTGATTTACTCGCAATGTAGAGGGTTGCTATGGGTTATGCTTTTTTTTTTTTTTAAACGTGCATTTGAAAGACAACAATATATTTAATTCTACTTTTAACAAATAAAATTATTATTAAAATAATTAAGTTTATTAGTGCCTATGAAGGGATTTACCTACTGTAACCTATTTTGCTTTTCTGTTATTCTGAGTACGTGAGAAATTGTATTTCTCCGTTTCTTCATGTAATGGGAATCAAAGACAAAAAAACTCGGACAGTGAAAAACAATCAGAGAAATATTTGTCATTTGTCATACTAAATACACATAGTATTTAAAGCTACATAAATATTGTCTGTTTAAGTGGCTTCAAAGTTAGTTAGGTCCTTTTTCTAAATAACTTGTTGTATAGTTAACTTGTTTTTTTTCAGAAGGGTAGATTGTCTGTAGTAACTACTTACAATTATGTGTAGCTAGTAGGGATGCTCCGATCCGCCTTTTTCGCCTCCGATACCGATTCCGCAAAAAAGCAAAAGTTATTCTAGAAAAATCAGTGCACAATAATTTTAGAAATCCAAACATTTAGTAAAAAAACAATATTTTGAGGGGAACAAATACAAGTGTTGCACTAAATATGGTAAAATGTTACACATTGCTATTTATATTATTATAAAATCCATTCATTAAAAAACACAGATAACTGGAACTAACTTCTCATATGTGAAGAAATGGGGAAAACATATTGTTCTGCTTTTACCAATTATTTCTAATAATCTCTTGTAACTAGAGACATGATTTGCACCAGTCATTTTTTCCTTCAGTAGATGTGTTTAGAGAGCTCTTCCTATCAGTATTTCCTGTTTTCATGGGTCTGTTATGGTTAGTGTTAAATATTGCTTTGTGCTATGTGTTATGAGACCTCATGTCCCGCATCCTCCAGGAACTTGGCTGCAGTGAGTCCAGCAGCACCTGCTCCGACGATTACCACATGCTGAGGGTTCTTCGATGGAGGGAGATCTTGTTCTGTTAGCTTCAGAAGGTAATCATAATCAGAGTCTTGTAAGCATTTGAAAAGAGGGTCTTCGTCTGTAGTTCCACCAGCATGGTAGGTGAAAACCAAGATCAGTGCCAGCACTGCAGGTTGAAAACAGAAGTTACAGGGTAAAATGATCAAATAAAAGGGTTATTGGCAGTTAGGCTATGTTTGAAATTTATTTTCATTTATACACACTGCAAACCCTTATGCGAATAAAATAATTAAGCGTTCATAATTAAACAGCATTTGAAATGTGAATTTTTGTAATCAAACTCCAATAGTTCACTCAACATTATCACTTCAAAATGGATGCACTGAGAAATAGCCTACCCATAAGCCTTTGGAGTTTAGTTATTTCGTTACACTCTTAAGAAAAGTCCGTAAAAATAGGGATCAATGTAGGCCTACTTTGTTAATATGAATATTTTCCATATTTATTTTTCACAGGTGTTTTACCCGTGTTTGGAATTACTTATTGCATTTGAGTCTTGTTTTGGGGTTAAAGAAATGCCCGTAAACCTAACGGATAGGCTGACAGAAAATTACCAGTAGCTGCATTTTTTCCCCTTAGGAAAATACGGCACAATGTTATGCCTACTATGTTAATATGAAGGAATTTTCGAATTTGATTTTTACAGGTGTTTTACCCGTATTTTAATATGCATTGGATTGTGTTGTTTTTTTCTAAGAATTAGGTGAGGGTTTTCTACGACAGGTGTAGGCTAGTTTTGACAGAAAATTATTTGCTATTACTTAATATAAGGGAGTTTCTTAAAAGTTCTTCGTAAATTCCACTTATTCTTCAACATTTGCTGCTCCCCTTTTTATAAGGTGTCAACATGGAACATTCTTTGTCATATATAGTCTAATTTTAGTTTTGGATAGGCTAACTGAACAGCAGCGAAATGTTTTTAAAAGTGCTGCCTAAGCTAATTGAAGATTTAAAAATATTCAGTAGACTAGTTCCGTTTTCCAGCAAAACGATCCTGTTTTCCCATTTACTCAATACAGGAAGATTTCTCCACACATGAAAGTGGTTTCGGTTTACTTTCTTGTTATGAATGAAAAATACACGTCACCTATTTCACCTCTTTTGGAGTCCCTATAATTTAAATTTAGCATGTAGCCTATGTCTCCGCAACTGATTCAGACAAGCATTTTGACTAATCAAAAGCACATGTCCTTCTAATACTCACAGTATTTACACGGGCTAAAGTTTTGAAACATTTTGAACTGTTCTAGCCAGAAGCCGGAGAAGGAGAAGCACTTGCACGTTCTGGAAAGCGAAACCTATGGAGAACAGAAGCAGTTTGCAAAATCATGGAGAAATCTGGGCAGCATAATAACCGTTATATCACTATAACAGTATAAATCACAGACAAATTCAAGCTATAAAAATTCAGAATGATACTCACAGTCCACTGGAATAATTGACTAATACTCACCTTCATAATGAAAAATGGTTAAAAGTGGTCCAGGGCTTTACTTAACCGCTATAGATTATAGACTAAAGAGACAGAGAAGACGGATAGGCTATTCCAGCAATAAATATGTCTAATGTTCCTTTCAGGATAATGAATCATGTGTGGGCTCCCCTATTCTGCAAGAAATATTTTCCCACACAGACTCAAGATTCAACCACACTGAACAAATTAGATTAGTGAGCTTTAGTATTCATTAACATGCCTAATTTCCGCCAGAATCAGTCATTTCTACCACTCATTTATGAGTTTATTCTTATGACTTTATGACCTAAATTTAGCATCTAAGTTTCTATCAAAATTACGTGTTTCCACTTTAAGAAATTTTAAAATCTTAGGCAAATAAATCATAGATCACTTACCAGATATCCTGTTACTCACTCTGACCAGTCTGCCCTGATCTGTTTTATACCATGCAGAAACTGAAAGGATGGCTATGATGGTGATGATGTATTTAGCCACAAAGTTTCCGAGGCTGTCATGTTGCAGGTTAAGAAAAAAAACGACATCTTTATCTTCATAGGCCTATTTAATGGGAAGACATGAAGATATGGACTTTTTTTTACTCCTGACTACAGCACATTTATTCCTTTTAACCTCAAAGTTCTGTTTCTTGAGTAAGATCAAAAGGCTGGTCACAATTCTCCTCATCCCTCTTATCACAGGTTTTAGCAGCAAAGCTTGAGCTTGTGTGAACTTGTCAAGTCAAGTCTGCACTAGGAGTGAGAGGCATGTCACATATAGATACATACATATACCATTTAAAAGTTTGGGGTCAGTAGGTTTTTTTTATTTATTATTATTATTATTATTTTGAAAGAAATTAATACTTTCAGCAAGGACATGTTACATTGCTAAAACGTTATATTAAAGACTTAATAAAATATAAACATTTTTTTTTTAATTAATGCTGTTCTTTTTAATTTTTTATTAATCAATGAATCCTGGAAAAAATAGCCCATCACAGGTTCCCAAAAAAATATTAAGCAACACAACTGTTTCTAACATTGAGAATAGGCTAAATCAGCATATTGGAATGATTCCTGAAAGATCATGTGACACTGAAGAAAGGAGTATGTCTGATGCATAAGCATAGAATACGCTTTAATAACACTTAAATTCGTCCCTCGCACTTTTTTCGGGGCAAGTGTGTTTCACATAGAGGTTTTCAAAGGCTGGTGTGAATAAATCTAGATTTAACTTAAAAGAGATAGGATAGTCTGTGCATGACCTGATGTTTTATTTGCATCCAGAATGAGGCTATGTGAACATCACAGAGCGCTCAACATTCTCATGCAGTGTATGTTTCATTCATACTCGAAGCCAGAGGGCGCTCTTGCGCAGAACCTCCAAGACAGACTCATAGAAGTAATAACTTATGCTAGGAAATCCCTAATATGGCCCTGTCCCAAATGGAACACTTCATGTGCACTTGCGGTCTTACGGACTTACAATGTTTAACTTGTTTTTTCAAGTTATCTCCAGGTAATAAATAAAGTATATGAATAATGCAGTGCTAGGCCTAATTGACATTGCATTTATTACAGTATTTTCTGCCTTATTCTGTGATAAAAATGGGGGGAAAGTGTTTGTATAAACAAATCATAAAATTATCATTTTAAAAATATAAGAAAAATATTATAGAATAAAAATGATTGGTTATTGTCCAGCTGTGTATTTGATTTCTTAGCCAATTAAAAGTATAAGAAATAAGAGAAAAATAAAAGTGGTCAATTAAAAAATAAATAAAGGACACGAGGCAGTTGTTTTATATGACGGCAACATGGCGGAGGAGGCATTCTGTGCTTAAAAACAACGGCATCAATGGCGCCTAAGAACGCATATTGAGAAATAATATTTCTAAATTATTTTAAAATAGAAAATCGTTATTTTAAATCGTAATTATATTTCACAATATTATGCTACTGCTTTTGATCAAATGAATGCAATCTTGATGAGCATAAGTCACTTCTTCTTTTTGGGATCAGTAAGATTTTTAATGTTTCCCTGGAAACGCGTCTTGGGGCAAAATGCCACCTAATTGGACAAAAAAATGCCCCTGTATAATTAAACTAAACCTATTACGGCTGTTGCTAATAAAGTGAAAATGTAAATAAAATTAAAAGTGTCGACTCATCTCATATTTCTTTTTACGTGTTTTTACAGTGTTGCAAATTAAAACCAATCGCACATGATTCTGTTGAGCTTATGAATGCAATGGCCAATCAGAGGTGTTCAGATTAGTCATCACTGAAACGCCGGAGTTTGTTCAGTGCGCGTGTTTTGAGCTACGGAAGAGACGCTGTGGCCCAGGCACTTTCCGAGACTGAGTGAAACTGTTTGGCCTTCTTTAGGTGTGCGCTTAAATGGACAAGTATACATTAACTGTTGTAAAAGTAATCGAATGCTAGGTAGTACATTAGATCTCAACATATTTCATATAACTTGACGCCATCTAGGCACCAGGACTACTGAGCTACTGCAAAAACAGTAGTTTCTCATCATATATTATTTCATTGAGCACTCAATAAGCACCCTGGCACTGAATGTGCTTTTGTGGTCATATAACTTTTTCTCATGAAAGGACTATCGTCTAGCAGACACTTCCCCAGGCTAAAAGCAAAACTGTGACAACCACATATCCTGCAGCAGACATAACCACATGCACCATGCTTGCATATAAACATGCTGTCTTTATCATGAACAAATGCTAAGTGGTTTTATAAGCTGCTGACGTCATATGCTGATAATGCAGGTATTTATTGGTTGTCCATATATGTTTTATTGGATGATGATATATAGTTCTCATTGTCTGTTGAAATGTTTACAGGTGACAGCTGATCTTTTTGATTTTTTGCAAGTACTTCAAGTACTTGTAACGTTAATTCAGTGTATTTTTATTAACAAAGAGAAAAGAATGAAACAAAAGGGAAAGCTCTCAGTCACTGGCATGGCAAGGCGAGGATGAGCTGGTCAAGGTAAGATAGGAAAAGGCAAGGCAGGGTGAGGGAGCCACACAAGAAACGGCCTGAGAACCACTCAAAGCTGCACACTCACACAGAGACAAGACAACACACCACATGAGCATCATCAGGATCCTGTCACCAGACCAAGAACTAAACCAATCAAAGTCCCACAGAACTGGGACTTTTCTTCTTCATTATAGGCATTTTAATGTGTTGCTATTACCAAATGACTTAAAAAAACAAAAAACAACTGTAAACGTGTTTCTCCTATAGTGTATGTTCATGTTTCCAGATTTCAATTCATGTTTATAGTCTAATATTGTAATGATTCATCAACACGGCTGGGATCCATTTGCAGTTTTATTTGAAACTTAATCAAACAAGCAGAGGTCAAGACACAGATAAGGCAGTATCGTAGGGTAGACAGAATTGTGATCATAGACAGACCTGAGATCGGGGCAGGCAGAAATCGTTCGGAAACTGGGGCAGTCATAGGTCAGGGCAGGCGGCAATCCAAAGTCGATAGTCCAGTATCCAGAGCACAAGTCCAAGAGGCAGGCAGCAAACAACACGAGAAGAAGGCAGGCAGAGGTAATAACAGAAGGCAGTCCAATGTAACCAGAATAACGCTCAGAGATGTTCACCAAGGCAAAACAAGACTTCGCAGTGAACCTGGGTGAAAGAGCTCATTAAATAGTCTAACGTAATGGGGAACAGGTGTAGGGGAATAATCAGTGACAGGTGCAGGGCTGATGGGAAATGTAGTGCGGGAAGGAAACTAGTACTCTGGTGATGGGGCCCTCTGGTGGCCCGAAGGGAGAGTAACAGGAGCGCTCTCCGTGACAATCATATGGCTTCAGAAGTAACACAAAATAATTCGCACAATCGGGAAAAATAAATAAATAAAAAAATCTCGGATTTGGATCGGCCCTCTCTGACCGATACCCGATCCGAGAAAAATGGCACTATCGGAGCCGATACCCGATATGAATATCGGATCGGCGCATCCCTAGTAGCTAGTACTGTAGATTGGCAAGCTACAGTTTTAAAGTAGCTTCCCAAACACTTCTACCTACCTTACTACCTATCTAGACATCCATCATAAAGAATTGATTACATAACCTCACTCTGGAGGTGTTTTTATATGCGTTATTATTTATGCCTCAACATATATTTTATATTAACCATGCCCATTATTTCTTTCTGCCTCCACAACCTCTAGATTTGGATGATTACGGTCTGACCTCCCTTAAGCTCTGCAACTCATCATAAAGACAAGCTAAAGATGTCAAGATAATGCACAGTGCTCCCTGGCAGAGCTCTCCAACAGGCCTGCAGCTGTTTATATCTTTCCGTTGATACAGCACAGCTCTTTAATATGTTCTGTGTCCTGTATAAGCTGAACGGAGTGCTATCAGCAAAGTGCCAGGTCAAAGCACTGCTCCAGTAATTCCTCTATCTGTCTCTTTAAATTAGCATGTTTAGAGAGGCCATGCAAGCAAAACAGCCAACCAGCTTCCCTAAAGACAGGCCCTAGAGAGGCCTTTTGACTACACAGTTTAGTACACAAACACTGTGGGTGTCTTTAAGGTAAGGCATTTACTTTTGGTACTTAAGTACTTTTAAAAGCAAGTACTTCTGTACTTTTACTCAAGTAAAAATCTGTCTTTACAACTTTTACTTGTAATGGAGTAATATTTGACCAGCAGTATCTGTACTTTCACTCAAGTAATGGAGTTGAGTACTTTGTCCGCCTCTGCGTATTTCAGAAAAATGCAAAATCCAAAGAATTTTGTGATGCATGCGTTTCTTTTGACAGGCAAATTAAACAAACTAATATGAAAAAAAAATTGTCCAATACTGTTCATAGTTGAGGAAACATCACACATACACACACACACAGTAGACTAACTGACAGACTGTATAATGCCATCACTGGCCAACGCTCCCCATCCAATAAGCAATGGAGAGACACAAAGTTTGGCATGTTAAGTGGAAAACATCTGTCTTCGATGCTTTAATCACCAAGCAACCAGCAGCCAAATGCCTCCCCACCGTTCAGCTCTGAGATGCAAATACAACATCTGCTTTTGAACTGGACTCACCATGACAAGTTAATGGCTTTAATATTGAAACAGTGATCATTCAGCAAGCATACGGTACAGACAGAGTACAGTACAGTACAGTACAGAGTTCAGACAGTCAGACAGATTAGATATTAAAATATTTCTAATTCCCACGACCCTACAGAGGCAGTATAGAGAATAGATGGCTGGAAGTTTTAATTACTTTAATTATTTTTGTCAGTTTTATTTTGTTATTTAAGTGTGCCACCCGCGGTACACTGCATGCTTTGAGGGTTAACTTCGTGACATACAAAAACTAAAAAAATAAAATAAAGGTAAACATGTCATATATCTGTGGAAAGCTGAGATTCTTGACCATTTTAAGATACAATCAACACAGCAGGTACAAACAGTGTCTTTGTCAGACCACCAACAACCAAATAAACAATAACAAAACTGAAGGAACTCACCTATGAAGCCTCCTGTTAGTCCACTAATTCATTACATTCCAACAAAAATGGTGTAGTTACACTGTAAAGAGTCCAGACTATCCAATTCAGTAAAATATTTAGTACATAACACATTTATATGTTGATAAACATCCACGGAATGTAGTAGTATCATTTCAAATTAGCCGACGGAGCGATTAAATCGTCGGCGCATTCTGAAGTATAGCTTGTTCTCATATGTAAACAATATGGATTCATTGATGTAAAAATGGCCGCTGACCTCTTCCCTTTTGATTGACACCTCATTTGAACCAATAGCTTCATCTGAGAGGTGTCAAGCAAGCAGCGATTGCCAAAGAGCTCCCAGGATGAAGGATGGTGCAGCCCTCTCTTTGATGGACAGTAGATCGATCCAATTGCATCAGAGTTTGCAAATGACTGTCGTTTCTGATAGCCAATGAACTTCTGAAAAGATTAATATGCAGCTTCAGCGGAACGGTTCAACATGTAAAGCGCAGAAGTCCGTGCGCAAAGGATTATAGTGACTCGTGCGTGAAGCGCGCTTTGAGGGAGTTTACGGGTGAAAGATGGTTAGAGGTAAAAAAAAATAACAAAGAGAACGAGAAAAACAAACCTTTTGCTCTAAGAAGTTGTTGAACAATGTGCTCGGCCGGACAATGAAAGTGTTTTTGACGGAGAGAGCGATGTTTCATCCATTGAAGCAGAGGAGATGTTTTTGGATGGAGGAGACCTCACTCTCAACAAGTAAGTGTTTTATTATATTATATAATTATATTTATATATACTATACATATAATTATGTATATTATACATATTTTACTGTATATATTGAGGCATGTGTTTGTGTTTTGCGGTTGATGTGTTACCGCTAACTTCTGTCATGTGTGTGTGTGTGTGTGTGTGTGTGTAGACTCGACTAAAAGCATCTATCACAATGACCACAATGACAGAGATTAGATAAATATATATATGTGTGTGTGTGTGTGTGTGTGTGTGTGTTTTATATGTGTTTGTGTTTGTGATTTGAGGTGTCCCTGCTAACTTATGTTGTGTGTGTTGCTTTTTTGTATATCACAGACAATCATCTGACATTGAATCGAATGAAGTCTGGGAGCCAGTCAGCAAAAAGCCATATACTGAGGGACATGATGACAGCACCTCTGAAAAAATCGTAAAGAACACTATAATGTGGTTATGCTTCAGTTATTATGTGTGAGCAATTATTGACAGTGAATCTGGATAAGAAATTGAATAGGTCTAAGTGTAACCTTTCATTAGAGCCCAAAATTATGACACTACATTAAAGCATTCAAGAATTGCAGCATTGTATGTGTCGTTGGTCACAAAGGGTCATTTGGAGTCTCCAAGTGGCCTTGTTTGGGAAGCACCTAGACATAAATTTAGATAAACGTGTAAAACACTCATTTTCTAAGGTATTGTTATCAAATTTGAAATGTATTCTGTGATGCCATTGTATTTTCCAGCTAATAGCGCCCAACTATAGTCATCTGCAGGCATTTGTTTACAAAAATAAAAGTCAGCGGATTTTTCTTTTTCTTTTTCAGTGTGTTCAAAGTTCTATTACTCAATACCATAAGACTTACAGTGATTCTGACACCTCAGAGTGTCACCTTTCAAAAGAGACCAAAACCATGCATATACTCCAAATGGTTCAAGAACAGCATGCACTTTACTTTGGGTATGCCTTTTTTAGGCGTTTTAGGCAAATTTTACAGGAACTTTTACAGGAACTCAAATTTAACTTGACTTTTAGCACTTTGCTTTTTTCTCACATGTTATTCTGAACATATTTGTGAATAGTGCTTGAAGTATATGAAATTAAAGTTTGCAATTGAATCAACTTCCATTTTTGTCTTATCTTGAGGCAGCCCATTAACTTGAAATACAAGTTTACACTTAATATTGAGATACAAAGTTTTCTTACGGTATGAATGCTTGTTTTAATAGCTACACATTTACCATATACAATCCATAAAATATCTCTGGTCTCTAAATGATATTCAAACAACCTCAGGGATAAAATCTTTTTAGTTGAAGACTCGGTTACCTAGAAGTTAGCAAGCCTAATGTGATTTCAAGTCTAGGATTTACTGTTCAAAGATTAAGTATGGCCTATTCCTAAATCAGTTTAAAAGCCATGAAAGAAAACAGTTCTTATACTTAGAAAACAAATGCCACCGCTAATATCATGTTTATAGTTACTTTGTAATTATCACTTTGACAAGACGAACATAATTATATCATATTACAGATAGCATGTCACAAAACTTAAATATAGGTGTGCACTTTCCCAAAAGGCTCTTGGCAATATTTATGTAAAGTACAGTTACATTTACTATAATTGCTGTGACTGAGCTCTTGATTTTTTTTTTTTTGCACACCTGGTCTCCACTTATGCTTCACTTCTCAGGCTTGCTGACTTCTACTGATGCAAGCAGTCTTATGACCTGAGGCCCATTTCCTCTTACCATCTGTTTTTTTTTTCTGCAGAAAAACTGGATCCAAATGTCATCTTACATGTTTGTTATCTTATTTTGATTTAGCCACAATCCTTGTGCCAGTTACAACTTCTTTGAAAGATTATCTTGTTATTTGATTTGGTTAGAAATTCCAAGTAATGTGAGTGACTAAGCAATCCACTAATTTTTATACTACCACTCAGACGTTGGTATGTAATGCCCACTTTTCACAATCCAGTAAAATCTAATTATCATAAAATATCAGTATCCTGTTTTAGTAAAAAAAAATGTCACATTACAGATGTGTTGCAGACCCTGTTGCACATTGAAATAAACTATTAATTAATTAGCATATGTATTGATTTGTTCTGATTACAACAAACACAAAACAAATATTGTATTTGTAGTTATGAATGTTAATTTAACAATGCATAATTTCTATGGTTTAAATACTGTTTCTGTAAAAAAAAAACTATATTTAATATCACACTAAATTAATTTGTGTAAATAAATAAACAAACAACCATAATGTGTTTATGCTTCAGTTACTATGTGTCAGCAATTATTGACAGTGAATCTGGATAAGAAATTGAATAGGTCTAAGTGTAACCTTTCATTAGAGCCCAAAATTATGACACTACATTAAAGCATTCAAGAATTGCAGCATTGTATGTGTCGTTGGTCACAAAGGGTCATTTGGAGTCTCCAAGTGGCCTTGTTTGGGAAGCACCTAGACATAAATTTAGATAAACGTGTAAAACACTCATTTTCTAAGGTATTGTTATCAAATTTGAAATGTATTCTGTGATGCCATTGTATTTTCCAGCTAATAGCGCCCAACTATAGTCATCTGCAGGCATTTGTTTACAAAAATAAAAGTCAGCGGATTTTTCTTTTTCTTTTTCAGTGTGTTCAAAGTTCTATTACTCAATACCATAAGACTTACAGTGATTCTGACACCTCAGAGTGTCACCTTTCAAAAGAGACCAAAACCATGCATATACTCCAAATGGTTCAAGAACAGCATGCACTTTACTTTGGGTATGCCTTTTTTAGGCGTTTTAGGCAAATTTTACAGGAACTTTTACAGGAACTCAAATTTAACTTGACTTTTAGCACTTTGCTTTTTTCTCACATGTTATTCTGAACATATTTGTGAATAGTGCTTGAAGTATATGAAATTAAAGTTTGCAATTGAATCAACTTCCATTTTTGTCTTATCTTGAGGCAGCCCATTAACTTGAAATACAAGTTTACACTTAATATTGAGATACAAAGTTTTCTTACGGTATGAATGCTTGTTTTAATAGCTACACATTTACCATATACAATCTTTTTTTTTTTTGCACACCTGGTCTCCACTTATGCTTCACTTCTCAAGCTTGCTGACTTCTACTGATGCAAGCAGTCTTATGACCCGAGGCCCATTTCCTCTTACCATCTGTTTTTTTTTCTGCAGATAAACCGATCCAAATGTCATCTGACATGTTTGTTATCTTATTTTGATTTAGCTACAATCCTTGTGCCAGTTACAACTTCTTTGAAAGTTTATCATGCTATTTGATTGGGTTAGAAATCCAACGTACAATGTATTAGTGACAAAGCAATCCACTCATTCAGACATTGGTATTGTTCTTTCTTTCAGTTCAGAAACAGAAGTCTTTAACAAAACAAAGAGACCTTGAGATCCTAAATGCTACTGAATCATTAATAACTTGCTCTGTAGCCAATTTCCTTTTTATCTGACATCCCTCTTCCTTTTCATCCCCTCCTTTCCAACAATCTGGCTCCATTCTTCTATGTAATGCCCACTTTTCATCCAGTAAAATTTCACTATCATAAAATCTCAATACCATGTTTTAGTTTAAAAAAAAAATAAAAAATCTGACATTACAGATGTGTTGCAGACTCTGTTGCATATTAAACTGTATTGATTAAAATACGTATTGATGACTGATTACAACAAACACACACACACATAAAAAATAAACAAAACTCTTGCAATGGTAGTTTTTAATGTTAATTCAAAATATACTAGGGCTGAAATGACTCCTCGAGTAACTCGAATACAAAAAAATAATCGAGGCAAATTATGTGCTTCGGAGAATCGTTTAGTCCATTTACTAGGGATGCACTGAATTTTCGGCCGCCGAAAATATATGCCGCGCCGCCCAGCAGTGTTCAGGTTTCACTCTCCTTCAGCCGTCATCACTGCGCCATGTGACGTTCCATTCAATATTCTGCTCATTTACCGCTCGTGCTCATCAAGCTAAGTCCGCTCAAATAGCACGGACAAGAAATTTATAGGTAGTATACTTGTTCCTGTTTGCAGTACTGGGCAACGCTGGTAAAATCTCATTCACTGATCTGCTCCCCCCTATGCTCTGCTCACGTGCGCTGATAATAATAGCTTTGCCAGGGTTTTTATATTTTTATACATGTTTACTTGATATTTCTTTACACAAAATCATCATTTCTATT
>NW_015638979.1:442348-442602 GCF_001515625.1 Sinocyclocheilus rhinocerous | reverse complement strand
AGAAAGGAAAAACCCTGTTTGCAGGACTATACATTATTTGGATAACTAGTCAAAAACAACAACAACAGTTATGTCTGATTCTGTTGCATAGTACTGAATAAAAACTGTGTTTGCAACCACATGCTCCTTTAAAGGATTACACACACACAAACACACACCAGTATGTAGAGAGACATTTAAGAGGGTTTACTCTCCAAATAACTTTAAATTCATGTTGCTGAAAAATGTGTTAATAAATGTTATGTGTATGGACT
>NW_015638979.1:415784-442331 GCF_001515625.1 Sinocyclocheilus rhinocerous | reverse complement strand
ATTTTGAATGTAATATGGCAATTAAATGCACTAAATGGGTTTAGTTTTTTGACAGTTATTAATATATGCAATTTCAGCAACAAAAATGTAAATTTTTCTAAAAAGGAAACAAATTACTTACTCTTATCATTTTAAGAGACCGGTCTTATTTTCTCTTGTATATTTATTATTGCTCTTTAATAAAGAAAAAGTTCTTCTTATCCGATTACTCGATTAATCGATGGAATTTTCGGTAGAATACTCGATTACTAAAATATTCGATAGCTTCAGCCCTAAAATACACAATACATAATTTATATCATTTAAATATTGTTTCTGTTAAAAAATATCAATATCACACTAAATCATTTTGTGTAAATAAATAAACAAAGAATGAGACAAATGCTTTAAAATACACCACGAAATATGTGTGGATGCAGCATCACAGCACGATTCATTAATTCTTCTGTTCATTCCTTACCAAGACATAGTGAGTATAAATCATTCATAAAACCAATGTACTTTCTTGTCCTCTCAGCAATTGATGTCTTAACAGTGTATTCGCACCGTAAAATACATTTAATTGAGAATGTCTAATGAGTAGCACAGAGAGTGTGCATGTTGTTAATGTCATTTTCCAACGAGAAACTCAATCTGACATAATGACATCATCACATGGCACAGCTGATTGGTTTTCTCCTGTATCGGTAGCCAATGAGCTCGCTGCTCAACATTCGAATACTTGGCTAGTGCTTGTGGTAGCAGTTGCAGCGCACTTCAGAAACCCTCCACCTTCCCCAGCTCTACCTGTATAGATCTGCTACGGGGTGATTATGTATACTTTATGGGGGTTATTTCATATATGTTATATGTGCAGCAGCAGTATTTCTTACATGCTCATAGCAGCATGTTGTGGATGTATTGGTAGTATCTCGGTACTTGTTCTGTCAGAGCAGCAGCAGCAGCAGTGTAGCAGATCTATTCCACTAAAACCAAACACATTAACATTGTCATGTACATCTCCCTCCAAGAGTTGTCAAGACAGAAATAAATAAATAAATATGTATATATATATATATATATATATATATATATATAAGCAAAGACTAGTGGCACTAGGTCCAAACATTAACTAACATATAATATGTGACCCAAACAGCAAATTTCCCAACCACTATCTCTCTCACACACACACAAACAATGAATCAAACAAAAACAAAAAAATTGTCCTAAACATGAACCAATAAACAATTCACAGATTTCAGAAAGGTTAACGTACTTCCATCGCACCGCAATACGATTAAAAACACAGAAGAGAGCAGTTCTGCCTCATGAAACCTGCTAATAACTAAATCCAGAATATTTATTGCCTATATTCAATGTAAAGCAAAGCTGCTCAAGGGTTTTGTTGAACTGAGGCTAAAACAGATTTCCCATTGCAAAACATGCTCATGGATATGTGGTTTTCTATTTTCTTATTGATTTGATAATTTGTTAATGACTCTGTGGCATTAATCATCTTTTGAAACCTCATCTTTGTTGTACTATGAGTACCTTTGAATTGGAGGTACTGTGTATACATTACTGTGAATGGACAAGTCTTACAAGCCTTACAACCGAAGCCGATCTGACCTTTGTGGGGAGGAACACTGTTCTAGATGACAATAGATTCATCCAGCAAACTGCTGAAACAACAGGAACTCGATTTTTTTTTCCTCACAAGTGCACAGAACAAGTACAAATGCCAAAAAGTAGTGATACGACTCTGTACTTTTGACATAATAAGACATTGTCATTTTGATATGAGTTCATAGGTCTCAAAGGTATATGTGCATCCAGGAAGGCAAACACAGTTAAATCATGGAATATTCTGGAAAAAGGCTACAGACATGTCAGCTAGGCTGGTCAAACAACAAGTGGGCTGCTCGGGCTTATGCGATGTTAAGATTCATTGTACAGTTCACTGGTTCAAAAAAGGCAGCCATTTTCATTTATTTCGTCAACATCTCCTTCAAAACAATTTCCTATTTCGCTATAAATGGCATTTAAGTTTGACAGTTGGGGAAAAGCTACAACTAACCAAACATGTCACCTACTCGACATGAAAGCCAAAGACATCATTTTGTGTTTTAAGGTCAGCGTGTCAGATTTGTGTCAGCTGAAGAAACCTTGAAGAGGGATTGTTCAGGAGAACTACAAAACTTTCAGTAACAGCAACTTGCTATTGGCGCTGTCTAAGACAAGACAGACTAAATTTGACCACTTTCATGTCATGACAGAGAGGTGATCATGATGGAGTTTTGCTCTTTACTATTGTTCATTTGATGCACTTTAAAAGAATCTTCACTGAAATTGTCTGAAATGTTTGATTATGGAAAGCGAGAACAATAGCATCGAGAGTCACTGGTCTCTTTTTGATGCACAAATGGGATTTAAGTGCTAGATATGATATTATTAGTATCGTTAAAGTTGTTAATAATGACTTACATTTTATTCAGATTTCTGATTAAATTATCTTACTATTATCTAGCCATTGTGCTTGCCAAATAACCATACATTCAACAGGTTTGCATATTTGTTATCAAAAGCAATTTATGTATTGCTAAGACTGACAATTCTCTTAATCTTGTAGGATTTCAAAGCTTGTAGTTAGCATGTTGCTAAGCTAACAGTGCAATATTCTTATAGGGATAAAATGCATAGTACATGAAAATATTGTGCAAAATTGTAATTTGTTCCAATTATTTTCAATTACTAATTTAATTAACCTATGTGTTTTCAGTGTTGAATTACATGTATAATTCAACATTAATTTTATTTTATTTCCACTGAGCTTGAGACAATGCATTATGAGATTGCCTTCTCTGTGAAAGATACATGCAATGGTGCCTTAGAATTTGGCCCAAAGAACATTTCTTCAAAGGAATAATTATGCTACAATGCCATAAATGCAGCTCACTCACTTTTGAATCAGAGGCAGAGAGACAGGAAGAGAGATCGCTTGATGGCTTCTCTGGTACTGCAGGCCCTGTGGCACGGCCACATTTTAAAATGCATTTGAACAGTCACTTGATGTTATAGCTCTGAGGAAACGATTGCTGCTGTTTGTCCTTCTTAATTAAGCAAAAGCTTTAACTCACTGTGTTGACATGGGATATTAATGCGAGACGATCCGCCGGCCTGTGCTGCGGTGTCTCCCTCGGCCCTGCTGGAGAACTGTCATGTTCCAGTAGCCTCTCTGATTGCTTATGAGGTTTGGGGAGTACCGTGAGAGTGTACGATTAGTAGACGTGCTCTACAGAGATCCTGTAAAGCATTAGCATGCTAAATAACAGTGAAATGATCTGTGAACACAAAAGACCGAAGGACATAAGAAGTGCAGACCCAGTGAGAGAAGCACCCCTTACTAACATTGCTTATTGCAGTAATTGGTTATTGACTTCTGACCCAGGTCTGTTTTAAGAGGATCAGACGATGCCCGGCTGACTCTACTAAGAGGTTCTGTTTCCATGATTAAGATTTGAAATCAATGACTCTGTCGTCATAGTCAAACAAGATCAAGGGGATACATTTCGTTATTCAAACATGTTTAATATGAAGTTGCCATTCATCACAATTAGACAACATAACAATGGTTGAAGTTAGCACCCAGCAAACACAACAACAAGAGCAAAACAATGCATAAAGTCAGTTATATGTAAAAAAAAATAAAAAATTAGATAATGCTTTATAATGCTTATAATACTATTTATATATAGCCTATTAATATTAACAAATGCAGAGACTACAATATATAAACTACGAATAAAATAATAGTTTGTTAATGATTTGTAAGTACCTTATTAGTAGGGATGTCACAATTCTCAATATAATATCAAACTGTTCTATACGACATCCACGGTTCAATACACGCTTGTGTGATTTTTTTTTTTTTTTCGGTTTTGCGTTTAAATAATATCCATGTGTTTTATTTCTCTCAGAATTGGCTGTGTGTGCCCATGAGTTCTTGTGCTGAAATGAAGAAACGCTTCCCCGCTTTTAACGTGCATGTGAAAAAGCAACACGCGCCAAGCATCTTCCCTTATAATGACATGCAATGATAAGCCTTTCTAAACCTGTTGTCCAACAATAGAGAACATTATAACTTGTTTTTACTTCACAACATTAGTCGAGTGTTTGAAATGACTTCCTTTTGTGATCTGATGCGGCTTCTTATCACAGAATGAGGCAGAAAATGTATTCTATACTGTAATAAAGGCTTTGTTGATTAGAAATGGCTTACAAATATAATGAATCATTATGAAAAATACCCGAGATGGCTTGAAGAACATAGATAAATCATATATTGTCGCAGGCGAGTGTTTATTTTCCTTAAATTGCATCATTCAAAACGTTTAATGTTATATCACCTTTTTATTCAGTTGCAGTGATAGCGATGCCTTTCTCCATATTAGGGATTTCCTGGAACATCATCAGAATTACTTCTGTGATGCATATGTGGATTTTCTGCATGAGGGCACCCTCTGGCGTCCAGTATAAATGAAACACACATTACATGTGTTTATAGTGCTCAATAATGGACAATCCATTAAAAACAGAGGTACATGGACTAACTGTATTGTTGCATTCCTACTTATTAGTGTATACTACTTATTATAAAGTGTGCTTTTTTTTTTTACCAGACAGTTGAGAATCAGTAGATACTATGCCTTCCAGCAAGGGCTAACTGGGCCATGCTAACCACCAAAACCTTGGACCTAAGTCTGCCTTTGATTTGCAATAGCAAGTAGCATATTATCATTTAGGGCTGTTATAATCCTACATTTAATGGCTTAAACAATGCACAAGGTATGTTTTGCCATATCTTTCTTTTTCAATAAGAAATACACCAACACATGAAAGAAAATATTTTTGTCAAGCCATTTCATGGAGTTTTTAAGCTCAAAAGTTACATTAAATAGCAAGTTGAGTAGAGAAAGCCTAGCTCAAGACTAGTCAAATGTCAAACATCATAAACACAGCATGCAAACAGCGAGCACAGGGCATTTGTAGTGTAGGCATTTGTGAAGTGAAGCATAAGTTGTGAAGTGAAATAATCAAGGTTACTTTAGCTTAAGAAAACTTCTCTGTCAAACACATTTGATGGAGAAAAAAAAAAAATTGGCACAATGTATGACGATCGTCAATGGACTGCAGGTGACCACTCAGCCCTGCATGGGAAGATGGCCCCTTTCTGTCTCTGCAAAAAAAGGGATTTTCTGTGAATGCTTAATCGCTTGCCACTGATGGTGCCGGTTTTTAAAATTTGGTCAGTGCTTGCTGTCTACAAAGCAAACTCGATAGGTGCTGTCTGAGCCTTGAGGGCAAAAGAGGTAGATGGTCTTTAGAATACCAAGCTAGCTGGACTAGAGCTGACTGGAGGAATCATCCACAGCTCAATGCCCTCTGCTCCCAAGACGGTCTCTGCAAAGAGAACTAAAAATAAACATTCTCCCTCAGGTGTCCTCAAGCTAGCCTCCTGTCAAAAGGAAGTCCATCTCTCATCCCACTTGCTGTGCCGAATAGAGTTAAGGGGGCACGAGATGCAGCTTTAGTTCAGTGATACAATAAAAATCAGGGTTCCGTTACATGAACGATGGTAGTGGCTGCCACAACTGCCGTTCACTGGGGGTTTTCATGATGCTAACACAAGGCAAAGATGCTATAGGCCATAATAAGCCAGTGATTTTTTTGTGTCAATAAAGGTTGTTCTGCCTACAGGGGTCACTGCTAGTACCTTTACATAAGAAATTCCATCATTATAGTGTATTACAACTCAAAGGCTTTATGCCATCTGTTCATTATCATCCTTGTTACAACAGCAAAAGCTAAATTGTCTTCAAAAAGTGTATTCTGGACCACACACCTAATGCTGTGTTCCACTCAATGCAATATATGGATTGTAATGGTTGAATGTTCTCAAGGTTTGGTTCGCATTGTGATTTTGGGCTACAGTTTCAGTACAGTTTAGTTTGGGGGCAACGGGATGGGGTGGTGGTGAAGTGTCATTAATGTGCAATTAGTAATTTCAACAAGAATATTCTACTATTTTGTATAGAATATTCTACTATTACTAAATATGAATTAAACATTTTAACATAAAAAATACTTGTATCAATATGCTACACCCAAGGATAATTTATTAAAGAACCAATATTTAAAAATGTATGGTTGTATGCTCTACAATGTGTACAGTACTTAAAATCATATACATTTTGTTTATGTTTATTCATATAACATGACACAACAGCTACAATTAAAGAAGAATTCCAGTAAATGGTTTCAATTTTTAGTCTATTCGTTAACAATGCTGTTGCCTCTGGGTACAGTATACACAGAGATAAACAAACATCATCTGCTATGCTTTGTTCCTAGCCAACGTGATCTCATGATAATTCGTATTTATTTTACATAAAATGTGGTTATATAAAACGTACATTTACTTACGTTTTTACAGGCACTAAAACGTATAATACTGATGTATTTTCAGCATCGAAACGTATAAATACTTACGTATTTTCAGCATTTAAACGTACAGAACTGACGGACTGACAATAGAACTATGTAATACACCAAAAACGCAACATAACTAAGAAATGAAACAATTTTATTTGTGCGCTGTAATCCAAATCTTCTGAATACGACTGCGAGGAACAGACCCAAATCCAAGCCTTTTTTCGGCGATCTTCTTCTCCATCTCGAGCAGCGAGTCCAGTGACCGTGAGTAGCAAAGCCCGCGCTGACTGACGCGCTCTTTACAAATTCAAATGTTGCCGCTTCAAACGACAGGTTTTACGGCAGGATAATCGAATGCTCATTGGCTCTCGCCTGCATTTGTCACAGATTGCGACATGCCGTGTTTCTGGTGAGGTGTGTTTGAATGATGCGCGCGCGCCTTCATGAGTTCACGGAGTGGATCGGGAAAACTATCTGGATAATATTTTCAGCAATTAACCACATAAATTCTGCTCTGGGTCACACAAACCTACTGTATTCCGCCAGAGAGGACTGCGGGTGCAACGCATCGTCATTTGGATTACTTTTGGTACTGCTTTTGACATTTTTGCAATAAATAAATGATTGTAATTGCATTTATCTGTCTGTCATGTTTTTCTTATACTGTACAGAAATGTTTAGGTTTATAGGTAGGAGTGGGATTAGCGACTATAAAAATATTTTAATGCTATATTGTTACTAAAATGGTTATTTTCCTGCATATTTCGGTCATTTGCGTTTTATATCCTTCTATATTCGCTATAAAATGGGTAAGTTAAGGTTTGGGGGTAGGTTAAGGGGTCTAAAAATCTAAATTGCGTATTAATAAAATTATAAAAATGCATATTCGCTGTAAAATGGCTAGGTTTAGGTTTGGAGGTAGGTTAAGGGGTCTAAAATCTAAATTGCTTATTGACAAAATGATAAAAATGCATTGATACGAATATCTTAATAATATAAAAGATACGTAAATATTTTTAAGTTTTTTAACTAAAAATACGTAGCGATATGTACGTCTTAAACGTTGAAATACGTCTAAATTGTAAGTTTTAGCATTAATAAAAACGTACAAAAATGTAAGTTTTGTGCTTGTAAATGTTACATATTAATACCTACGTATAAACATGAGACCAGGCTGTCCTAGCGGTTGTGATGACGTGCATTAGTGGAAGTGGTCACTCCAAATGTCTATCTGAGGGTTTTCCTTCATATGCATTGTTAGAACTGTAATTAATCGCAGTACAAATGCGTACAGCACCAAGATTGGTAAATGGTGCGGTTTATTTTATTATTATGTTGTTGTTGTTTTTTTTACACAGAACCATTACAACCCTAGTGGATAGCAAAATAGTTCATATTAAAATTTGTTTTGTTTGCAGACTTAGATATTTTGGCAAATCTAAGAACAATTAGAGCAGCCTAATATGAAAAATAATTCACACATATTTGCATTTAACATTTACACATGCATTTTTGCACATTTAAATATATGCTGAAACATATTGAGCAATGGCATACTGACAACATCTACAACATAGTATTTACATATGCACAGCTTTAGAAATGCAAAAATTAAAAATTAAAAATAAACCCTTGTAGATATATTTTCAAGCCCTTATCTCAACATAAAATGTATACAGTAAGATAAATGCAAAATGATTACTAATGAGATCATGATCATCTGATCTGAGATCTATCATGAGAAGTATGCAAAAAGACTCTATTTGCTTTTTATCTTTGAGATGGAAAATCTTTATGGTCAGGTATCTGAGATTCAACGCAGATTATAACTCAGTATTAGAAAGCACAGGATTAATGGTCATGTTTGGTCTTTGGGGTGAAAGACCAAACACGTAACAAACCCACAAAATCTCATTTCAACCTGCTTCCTATCCAAATATCCTCTACACAAGTTCAGTGACGCCACAGAAATCCATGGTAGACTTCATTTTCTCTTATCACAGCATGAATATGACACAGATGGTATATAAACGAAAACACCACAAGCTTTGATCTAATCTGAGAGTTGAACTATACCCATCTCTCTTTTGAATGATTTCTTTCATTTTAAGTTGAAAAATATGCTGAAAGTTATCATATTTCCTAAAACCACAAAGAAAATAGTTTACTGACACTCTCTCCCATGATGCTGGTATGTTGGAGGCATTTATTATCAACGCTTTACATCCAAATGGCACAGGAAGATCTTGGATACATGATAGTGATTCCTTTCAAAGTCTTTTAATGTACTGCCAAAACACTGTCGGCATTCTCTCAGAGCATTGATTTTTCATAGATACAAACTAAACGTCTTTTTCAGTGCCAGCTACTGCATATGAATGCCAAGTGCTCGACACAATTGATGCATGACATTAAAGGTTTTTATTTGAATTTCAATCCTGTGTTCAGTAAAGCAACAAATCAACATTGCATTAATTTTATTTATCGACCCCAGTCCAGTCTGCTGCCAACAGGTCATCGTGGCACATAACCAAAATTTGGACTGTTCCACTAGACGGGATAAGCATAATGTCTCAACATTGTCCCAGTGACGCTTCTGTGAGTTTCGCAGAGCAACAAGAACTAATTAACCAAATAGCACTTTAATTGTGTTCATCGGTCCATGATGGTAATTGCTGTGTCAGGGTAAGTATTTAAGGTAAAGTAGGATTAGATAAAACAACAAAAGAAGTCTTGACTGATCTGTTAGAACACACATATCCAAACAAAATGCATTTGTGTCACAAGTTCAAACATTTTCAAATCAGGGTCAGAAATTAACCAAGGCTTAGGGCAAAAAATGTCCCAGATATTTAAAATGTAGAGGACAAAAATGCTCCATAGTGAATGCCTTTTTTTTCCTGTTACCTAACATTATAATATGTTTTTCTAGGTCAGTTTAGAAAAGTAACCTGAAGCTCTAAAATATGTGTATTTACTTTTTAGTGTTTAAAGTGTGGCTAAATAGTGTTATATTCTTTTAAATGGTATGAGAAAACTGTATAGGTTACATTCATAAACCTAGAGATTGGCATTTGCAGAGTAAAAATGGGTCTTTGTTTCGAGCGGCAAGTTGATTTTACTTATCCGGGTTGTTAAGGAGATGAAGTGTTGAGTCATTACACTGTATTTCTGCCTCATCGCAGCTATAATTCTAGAAAGAAAAAAATAATAGAAGAAAAACAACTGCAGACAGAGATGCTCCTCCAAGGTCTCTCTTTACCCCAGCTCTTGCTGATGACTTTGTATTGATGGGCTTAGAACTCTTAGGCCTCTCTGAAGATAAACAGACCAATAACTAGAGCTGCATGGAAGCCTGTCAAAGTCAGACTGTCTTCACTGAAGTTTAGAAATGATTTAGCCACACTCCAAGTTGAGGTGGTTGGTGTAAGTAAAATATGAGGGAGGAGAGGGTCAGCAGAAATAGGAGAAATACCAGTAGGTGTCCTAACAGAAAATTACTGCTAAGAATGTAAATGTAAATTTGCCCAGTGAAATTGTTTTCAGGGGCATTTTATACCTTTATTAGGCCATATTTGTTCAAAAGGCGTCAAAATGCAGCGTGATGTTTAATTATACCGAATACTTCAGTTAAGAGTTGTGGCTTGTTAACTTTAAAATAAAATCAACATATAAAACAAAGTAGTTGTACATAAAGCAAAAAACATGGCAATTCAGTGGAACAAATGATATGGCAAATTTATGTTCTCCAAGGAGACTATTCAGTTTTATGTGGATAGTGAAGCATAAAACAATGAGAAAACTGCATATTTCACTGGGTAAATGGTCAATTCTTTGACTTCTGTTCCATAGAATAATTTTGTCATTGCCAATTTGGAAACTGTAATTCAGAAATATTTTTTTTTTGTAATTCAGATCATTTTGTATGTTTACATACACAATTATCTGACTTCTTATGTTAGATATTCTAAGTTTCTAAGCATAGAGTTACCCAAAAAGAAGAATCAACCTGACATGTTAAGAAAATACTTCATGCATTACTTTGAATGGCTCTTGCCAATAAAAGTACAAAAAGTTCCCTGGAGTATGTTACAGACTATATTTTATGCATGTTTCCAAAGCTGCAAAGAGGTCTTTCAAAAAAATGATGCAAGGAATTGAGATGAATATATGTATGCCAGTGACATCTATGAATATGGAACAAGAATATTTAACTCAGCATGAAGTTCAGTTGGCCGATACAAGGGTCAACCTCCTTAGCATGTCATTTACTATCTCTGCATTTAGATTTGAGCAATTCATATGATTGAAGCCAGTTCTTCGCAGCAACTTCCTCTTACAAATATCTTCTTCTTGCTGACTGAGGTCTAATCCACAGGAAGGCACTTAATTAGCTGTTGTTTTTGAGCCTTTACTCAACCTGTCAGTAAAAACATGCCTCTATGCCACTAATCACATTCAGTAATCTAAAAATAAACAGTTATATAATGCATCATGCTTTTAGTTCTAAAATACACTCCGTTGTTTTTGTTATGTCTTTACGATATTTTTAGCACCTTTCTGGCGATCCATCATAAATAAATGGAAGCAAAAGTGTGTTTTGGAACCATATATTAACTAATACTGGTGATGCAACAGGGCAATGTTAAATGCAGTATTGTAGTCCTGTGTCTTTATTTATGCACAAAATGTGCTTCAAAAAGTTTGAGAATAGTGCCCATTTTAAATCCATTATGTTTTTCAATAAAATCTTGCAGAGAAAGTTAGTCTGTATTTTATTTATTTATTTATTTATTTATTTGTTTAAAATGTAACTTTTCTTTTACTACACATACTTATTTATGTATATGTCACAGATCAGTTCTGTTTTCGTTTTTTATGGGCTTTTACGGACTGTTCTGTGTTGTTGTTGTGTTCATGACGCTTTTTTGTTCATGAAGCTTGTTTAAAATAAATTTGCTATATATTTTATTATATATTACTATACATCCTATTATATTTCTGTGCGTATTTGACCATTTAGGCATGCAACCTACACTTTTCCATGTTCCAGTCGGAGCACTTGCACAGAAAGCCTCCTGTCAGTAGTATATGAATACACACGCCTAAATGGTCAAGTGCTAAATTTATCTTTTAAGGTTTATTGTGCTTTAAATATTTATTTTTAATTTCAAGCACATCCTGCTCTTTACTTTCTCATTCATCCATGTTTCATCATTAAGTTATTAATAATTTCAAACAGTCCTGCCCACTGAAAGACTGAACTCTAGTGATGTCAAATTGTTTTTATCGATAATTTCTTGGTAAAGGGTGAGAGACCTGACAAGCCACTTGATTTTTGCCAAAGAGCCAGATGTGGCCATAGTTCCCGTAGTTCCCGCTGGTATAATGTATCCTTTATATTACTAACAAACTCATATTATATGATTGTCTAGTATTCTGGATCCATCTATCTGCATGTTCACTCAGTCTCATCCCCTGCTGTCATACCACATGAGCTGAATCATGTGCCTGTCTTTTTAAAGATCTTGTTAATGCATTACATTGGATATACACTCACTGGCCACTTCATTAGGTAAACCTTGCTAATACCGAGTAGAACCCCCTTCTGCTCTCAGAACTAGCTTAATTATTCATTGCATAGATTCAGCAAGGTGCTCAGAACATTCCTGGGAGATTTTGATGCATAACTGTCATGGTAGCATCACACAGTTGCAGCAGATTTATAGGCTGCTAATCCATGGTGCAAATCTCATGTTCCACTACATCCCAAAGGCGCTCTGGAATGAGATCTGGAGGCCATTTGAGCATAGTGAACTCATTGTCATGTTCAAGAAACCAGTCTGAGTTTCAGTTGGCACTAAGGGGCCCAAAGTGTGCCAGAAAAATACCCTCCACACCATTACACCAACACCACCAGCCTGAACGATTGATTTTCTTAACATAGATTTTACACCAAATTCTGACCCTACCATCTAAATGCCACAGCAGAAAATGAGACTCATTAGACCAGGCAACCTTTTTCAAATCTTCTGTTGTCCAGTTTTGGTGAGCCAGTGAGAATCCTCAGTTTCCTATTCTTAGCTGACAGGAGTGGCACCAAATGAATTCTTCCGCTGCTGTAGCCCATCTGCTTCAAGGTTCAACGTGCTGTACATTCAGAGATACAGCATACCTTGGTTGTAGTGAGTGGTTATTTGAGTTATTGTTGCCTTTCTATCAGCTCAAACCAATCTGGCCATTCTCCTCTAACCTCTGATATCAACAAGGCACAGAACTGCTTTTCAGACCATTCTCTGTGTGACGAGAGGGGCGGGGCCGAGAGCCGAGAGCTTCTCTCCTCCAACACTGTCGTCACTCCTCCTTTTATCCTTCCGGAGCTCCTCCGTGGGACTCGAGACCGGTGAGTGGCGCAGGTGTCGTGCATTAGCATTTACTCTACCGGCCTCACTCCGTTCCCACGGCTCTCGGCCCCGCCCCTCTCGTCACACTCTGTAAACCCGAGAGATGGTTGTCCATAAAAATCTCAGGAGATCAGCAGTTCCTGAAATACTCAGACCAGTCCTTCTGGCACCAACAACCATGCCAATTCCAATGTGATTGCTGCCATGTGATTTGTCTTATTAGATATTTGCGTTAACAAGCAGTTGAACAGGCACCTAATAAAGTAGCGGTTACACTTTATTTTAAGGTGTCCGTGTTACAGTGCAATTATACTGTACATTTAAGTACTGAGTAATATAAATTAACTACATGTACTTACTATATGGGTAGGGTCAGGATTAGGGTTTGGTCTAGGGTTACTTGCATGTAATTATGCATAATTTATTGTTATTATAATAGTAAGTACATGTAACGTGTAACAAGGACACCTTAAAATAAAGTGTTACCAAAGTAGCCAGTGAGTGTATTTCAAAATATGTGTTACATTAAACAATTTTACAAAGTACTTTCTTGAGATTCTCAATTCTAATGCATTTTTGGTCATTTGCATCTGTAGCTAGCTACATGTAGAAACATATATGCTCCTGGGGGTAAATTTCATAAAGATGCTACACTATATGAATTGAATACTAAGACGAGTGGAGTTTTAAACAGTCAAATTCTAGGTAAGGTACTGCTGGAAAGCTAACCTCTACTTGCTGAGCATACATTAACGATGAGGTGGGAAGGTTGAGCAATTAAAGTGAAGTTAATGCATTTCACACATGCTATCTTGTGGCTGGTGAGTTCGAGGGTTTTGGCACTAGACTCTGGACAGACAGCAGTGCTGCATACTAATTCAGCAGACTACAGAGTGAGCTTATTAATGCATATCCTCTCACAGAGGCTTGCTTTTGTAAGGACGTACATATGACTAATAATATGAGGAAAAATCCTTTGGCAAACATATTGAAAAGGAAAGGAAAGGAAAGGAAAGGAAAGGAAAAATGATATCTAAAGTAAGAGAAAATAAAATAGGTAGATATTCAGTGCTAAACTTATTTCTCCTCTTAGGACCATTTAACCTATGCATAAACTTTCCAGGAATCCAGATTTTTAGGTCTTGAGGTGACCCTCACAGTCATGTCAGCATCATATCACACAGATGCTTGCTGACGCAGCTGGTGACTCACTTACTCAAACCTGTCAGTGCTGTGTACATGTGCATGGATGGTGACAACATATTCTGCTGTTCGCCCAACCGCATTAGCTGCAGAACTGGGAAACAGCAGGAGCAGAGATCTGGGTTAAGACTACAGTGCTTGAATACTGCTACCGACCTGAAAACAAAAAAATGCCCAATTTATTTAGCAGAAGTGTAAATGGCCAAAAGCATGTCATCTTCACAGTCAGATCAAAATCAAGCTAGGGATGATGTGAGGATGAATAACGGTGATAATATGCGGTGTGACCATTTGTAAAATAATCTTCCTAAAAATAATATCTAGCTAAAAAGGTTCGGGTTCTCTCCGGCCCTTTCCTTTCAGTTAACAAAAGTGGTTATGGCTGTTGGAGATCAGAACGAAATAGCTAATCCAACCATCTGTGAGGCTGCAGTCTCATAGACCTAGTGATTTTCAAAACGAATTACAGAGATCAACAACCTGAAAGCCGCCTAAAGCGGAGAAAAAAAATAAAAACTACTTTACACAGCAAGAGACAATATCTCACGATGCCATTACTGTGCTGAAGGAACACGTTGCCTTCTATTTTTTTTTCAGTCTGCTCCATCAAGTGCTCCCAGCCATCGTATTTCATAGCCCTATAACATGTTTCAGAATAATATCAGAAGATGGTCGGGCAGGTTTTTCCTGGTGTGCTATGGAGAATCTTCTTTTCACCCCTGAAACAGAAATCCTAACAACGCCACTGTGCTGACCTTAATAACAGTCTCTTTCTATCTCTCTGAATCTCTACATCATATGTCACACATGATGCTGTTTACATGGAAACGGTTTGAATGTCAAGTTTGCTTGTAAATGGATCTGTGTAGACTATTAGTTCACCCAAAAATTACAATTCTGTCTTTATTTACTCACCCTCAAAATTACAATTCTGTCTTCATTTACTCACCCTCATTCTTTCTTCTGTGGAACATGATAGTGAGACATTAAATATATATATTTACTTGTTTTTACAAATTCAGGGATGAGTAGAAATTATTTTCTCTGTCACAGAGCTTAACTAGTAGGCTATTTAATTACTATTCCATTAAAAGTACAAGCATGGCTGTTACAAAATCTAGTAAGCTTATCATAGGAACTTTCTCTAAAAAAAAAAAAAAATTTATACAAATTAATCTAAAAAGTTGTTCCAAATGGTAGGCAGCAATATTTTTGCATGTCCAAATTCAGTACTGCATACTTTCCATGAAAAAGGTCACTGCAGTGTGTATACTGTATACTGTACAATACTGTAATGCGGCTCGACGAGCTAAGTAGGAAAAAATGAAATCAAAATCCATGTTACCATGTGCAATATTTCATATGCTGGGCACCTGCATGAGAAACACACCTCTGTTCCCTGAGGAAAGAGTGGCCATTTTCAGTGCACGGCTCACAGACTTTGAGGAGAAGTGTTCTTTTCAGTGAAGCAGATTAGATTTTAATGGATTGTAGAAAAGACACAAGTCTTGGGGAGCTTGTCCTCGGAGATATTGACCCAAGTCAATCGATATATTTGAATATTAACTACCCAGTATAGGAAATTATGATCCGCACTCACGAGAACAATCTTCTTTTGATGATTGTGGTAATTGAACATTGGCTAATTAATGTTGACGTCAATATAATTAGTGATTTGAAAAGTGGGTGGAGGGATTGAATTGCTTTACACACTGAGGAAGGCTTTGAGCCGAAACGTTTGTGTCTTTTCCCATCAGTAATGAATGTAAAATAAAAGAAAAAAGAAGATTGTTCTCGTGAGTGCGGATCATAATTTCCTATACTAAGTAACTCAACAGATTGACGCACCAAAATAAAAAGATCAAGTAACGCAAGAGCGCAGTGCAAACGACGTTGTTAAATATTAACTACCCAGTCATAAATTCAGTTAGAATTGAAGTTTTCTTAGCCGTAATTTAAGAAGCTGAGGTGTTTTTGGACAAAGCAAGTGGCATCAATATTTCACAAGTCAATGTGTCCTATTAATGGTGACAGTTTTTCCAAATGCTACTGTGACCTAAGACAGTCTTCACAAGAGTCAATTAAGGCTTGGTGCTATACTGAATATTTAAAATAAATTTACAATGATTTTACGCAACATTTTGATTGGTGCACTGATTTTAATGTGTGTTTGGCCATTCGTTTTCTTAAAAAAAAAAAAAGGGGGGATAAAATTGGTAAATTTGGTAAATTTTTGGTTCATCTTATTTTTCAGTAGATTCAAAACCCTTATTCAACACTTTAATTGCCATCATCACTCTGAAACGTCTGTGTGCAGACTTGCACAACATGCACACTTGCGGTTCAGTGCAATTTTAAATGAAGCAATTCAAGCACAATTCTGTGCGAATGAAAAATGCCTCTAGACATGACATACGGGAAGGCAAGCATGCACATACTTCCTGTGCTGCCATGTAGTGAACACATTCCAACCTAAATGTCATGGGAATTCCTTCATAAGGAATGCTGTTGTACAGCTTAATCCCCAGTGAAAATTTCAGGGGTGAAATAATGACACAAGGTACAGCAAAGACAAATAATGCTGAGCACTTGACTTCTGCACTGCTGGATTTGCTGCCGATCAAGTATTTCTCCAGCTACCACTCAGAGTCAGTGCTTCTTGCATTGAGAAAGCCATGAAGTAAAACCATTTATGACATTAAATAAGATTTGCTTTTACTGTCACTTTGAAAACTGCTCAGTCAACTTTCTCATATCTGTTCAACAAAATGCTAGCCATTGTGCATAAAGTGATTACAAACAACTGCAACAATTTTTAATACATTTTTATTTTTGGCACGTTTTTTAAGACTAGCTACATTCATGGAGAAAGAGGGGCAATGAGATCAGGGCATAGCACATGTTTGTTCTGCATAAGCACTAACTGCCAAGCCAAAGCTCTGACATTAGAAAATTAAGTAAATGGTAGATTTAGAAAACTAAATAGAGAACACACTACTTCATTTAAAAGTTAAGTATTAATATAAATAGTGACATTAAATCAAAACAGCATTCAAGTATTCCTTAAGTAAACACTACTTAAAGTATTTTTAATTAATCAAGTAAACAGTAATAAAGAACAAAATAATAAATAAATAAAAGCAGCCATTGCTTTACTTTTTCTTGTCAGTATTGTTGTTTATTAAATTACATAATCAGACCATTGTGGTTCTATTAGACTGCATTTACACAGCAATACCTAATTCATAGGCCCCATAATTTGACTGTTTTGTTGTTGTTGTTGTTGTTAAAAATTTTGAAAAAAAAAATGTAATTAATTAAAAGGACAGTGATTACAAGATTGTCACTGCATTACTGCAAAGTGCACCAGAGGGCATGCATGTGAGTGTTTCAAAGCAGTCTGTCAGACTGACAGCATTCAAATACGGTATTTAATAACATTTACTAACACAGAAAATGGAAAAAGATTTCAGATACTGTTTTATTGCATTTTTTTTTTTTTATTACATGGTATATTCTTTCTTTGAATGTTAGATTCCATTGCTGTTATAGCATGTGAAAAGACTTTTGGAAAATAGCCTCACTTCTTGCCCACTCCGAAAACTGCATGTATTGACAATACAAATGAAAAAAAGCATTAACCAGATTAGTAGCTTTTAACCTACTGTAGCTTGTGCACTAAACAGATGGCTTACTGACTAGAACAGAATTTTGAAATGAGCGTTAAAAGAACAAGTGAATGAACACAGTAATGTCCAGACAGAAGATACCAGTGCTCTGATAAGCAAGGGTCAGCTCTAAGTGTAATCCAATCTTTCCCCTTGTCCTGTTTTTAAATTACTCTCTACTTCTGCAAGGTTGATTAAATGTTGGTCAGATGTCTCATCACATTTGACAGAGCAGTTACTATCTCAGGATTTGGCTGTGAGTAGGGAAATTAATTGATTTATATCTTTTAGAGCGGTCTCCTACTGAAGACTTCCCTTATCGGCTCTTATCAGCAGTAGGAGCTGTCATTTCTTTGAATCTTTTCAATAAAGCTCTGATGTGATACTTCATTTTAGAGTCTAAATATAAGATGCAATTACTCAACTGCCGTAGCATCCACTGCAAATAATGCGGGCTTTTTTTCCAGATAATAAAACCTTAAAAGAGCCCTGTATGAGCAGATAAAGCATATCGCTGAAAAAGAGAATGCTTTGTAAAAA
Source organism: Sinocyclocheilus rhinocerous (assembly GCF_001515625.1). NCBI lineage: Eukaryota > Metazoa > Chordata > Actinopteri > Cypriniformes > Cyprinidae > Sinocyclocheilus > Sinocyclocheilus rhinocerous. Next base: position 424,042 of record NW_015638979.1, on the reverse strand, counting down.
AACGTTAACAGATAACTAGAGACTTAGAAAAGATGCTGTAGTGTAACTTTGTGATTTCATAATAAACACCATGTAGTGAACTGCAGACCACCTACTGCAGTCAAAATGAGCAATGCAAAGACACGGACTAAACTTAGGGTTGCAGTGTATAATGGTACTACGGTTGTATTGCGACTGTTCAAGCCTCAAAATACCACAGGTGCCACAGTATTTTCCGAACAATAGTACCATATTCCATGGTCGGATATTCTCACATGCAGTAGATATACTTGACTCAGGTCTGGAAAGCATTAAATGGGCAAAAAAATAAAATAAAATGTCTGCTGATGTGTCCGCATGTAAACAAATAATTTAACACACAGCCAGTGTGGAATATAACGGTGAAAGCTGATCCGGTGATCCACAGCGCAAAGTTGATGTATTTCCTCAGCGACAAGCATGGATCAGCTCCAGGCATGACGAAGCAGATATCTTCCTCTTTTGGAAGGCCAAACAAAGTAGTTTCGCTTTCACAATGAAACACACAGCGCCTTCACGACATGGCGGTGGCAACAACAATACTACAGCGAGAATAAAAGTTACGCCTTCTTTCTTTGCGTGAACATTTGGGCGGCGTTATGCAAATCTTCCCACATCGTGACGTAGATATGTGGGGGCGTGTTAGAACGAGCCGTTTTAGGTAGGCGTGGTTGACTCTTAACTTTTATAAAGAATATCTCTTTGGATTTGAGACTTTAGTCTTTGCAACTTTACAGATCTTCTTTATGCACCAAGAGCTTGTAACACTCCAAAGAGAAAGGAAAAATTTAAATCGCATCATATGACCCCTTTAAAGCGAACTGCACAAGCATCTCCCTTTATGAGAGTTTGGGCCACCTTCACAAAGCAGAACAGCCAGTCCTTAATATGGTTATGTTTACACAGAGTTCGGTTACTTATGAGAGTGACAACTGCATTCTGTAACCGAACACACACTGTAAATTTTCAGCACTCCCTAACCGCATTTTCAGCTAACCCCTGCTGTGTAAACAGAATTGGGCTGGACCATTACTTCTATCTAGCATGTGTTTCGGGTTTTTATGTGTGGTTTAGTACCTTACAGGGACAGGGATATATATCATCCAATCAGTCTTCCACCGGAGCTGCTCCCGTCAGTTTTGTAGTTTTGCTCTCGAATTAAATGCTATGCTTCACTCTAATGAAAGTTGTTGTCATTTAATAAAGATCTGATGAATTAAATATATATATATATATATATAATTTTTTTTTTCTTACCAAGATGTGACACAGAAAATACCTTGTAACTCTAAGTTTAACTGCAGTGTGGCGCTGTTGATGAATTAAGCAAATATTGCCATCCTGATTTCTGGCAGTAATAAGGAAGTGAATATTGCTGAGGGGTACAACATTCATTCAGTATACTGCTGTGGCACTCAACACTGCAGGCAAGTAGATTACAATTAGTTGGGTGTAATGGCCCATAAGCCCCACTCTAAAGGCTGCTGGGAAACCTGCGGGATATACACGGATGGCATGATCTGAACGACAATGTGTGGGGGTGTCGATGAAATAGTGTTGCATACTTTAAAATTTAAATGCTCACACAATAAGTTGAGGGTCTGCAAGACAAAATAGATTTCTGAGTATTTGTAATTCATTAGATTGTGGCATTGAATGTCATTTTCCTCCAACTGTTGCAAACTTGCTGACTGAGTTAAATCACATGCTGACAAACTAACAAACTAAAATTTGCAGTTGATGGTAATTCATTGTGCAACTGAATGCCAGGGGTGGATGATTCAAAAGTAAAATACTGCAAAAAATAAACAGTAAAAATATTTTAAAATAGTCAAGTTATGCATTACACACCATTTTGCACTAAATGTGATGGATGATGAAATAAGAATAATATTTTTAAGCACCAGTATAATAATTGACAGTAAAATTTGCCTATAGTTATAAATATTTTCTCAATTTCCATGCAGAAATTTCCATTAACATTTTTAATGGTGACATTAATAAAACAATGAATCAGAGTTTTTAATAGGTATATAGAAACTGACAGCTTCATTGATTCATTCAAATAAATCCATCTTTACAACTCTAAAAGAATTTGTGCTACTAAAATTAATTTTAATGAATTAAGCAATAATCGACTAGAGGTGTTTTGACCAAGTATAAAAACAGCAATATGATAAACAATACCAATGTTCAGTAAATTAATGTATTAATTGCAATAATTGTAATCTACAACCTATAACCTATTTCATCTCTAGTCATTGCTACTGTAATGTCAATAATCCAGATACAGTATGGCTGTTGCCTTAGAAAGCGTTTCCAATCCTAATTTAGAGTGGACATCAGAAACAAAGTTTCTGAAACATTTTCAGGCATACTGGATAAAGAACCCCCACCCCCCTGTACACATTTGGCCACTAGAGGAAACATCTATACAAAATACCATTAGCCTGATGGATTGGATGGTAATAGGGTTAGAGGTACACTCAAAATGCATAAGAGGGAAAGGTTGCACATCCACTGAAAATTATACATGGTAATGACTTTACTGAACTTCAGCTAATACACATAAAACCAAAGCAACAGAAAGAAACCATATGCCCAACTTTCACACATTCCAATAACCAATTACGCTGTGGACTAAACTACAGCAAACAGTTATCAACATCAATCAAAAGCAAGTTTTGCATTAACCCTGTAAAGCCTGAAATAATAGTCAGATTTGTTTTAATTATATATATATATGTAAACGTTCCTCAAAGGCCTGATATAGCAAATTTGTACACACATCAGAACAAATTACACACAATGAAGGGCAACGTATTTTAAACCGTTTAACCTCAAAGCCCTTTTACTTGATAAAAAAAAAAAAACTATCATTCAGATGAAAGTCATGCAGTAGATCATGTACAGGTTTTTCAACAAATATTTGATCATGTTGATAATTTAGAGGTCTTAGAAAATCTGTGTATCAAATATGATACTGTAGGATTTACAGGGTCAACAATAGAACCTATCAAAGAACCAGCAGTGTGCTGGTTGTTAGTGGTGGTGAGAGTTTGTGAGACATAATTGCGGACAAAACTAAGAGTGGAGCAGCGCATAATACCTCACATTGGGAGAAACATTTTTGTCGCACAGCACGTACAAAGCACACATTGTCATCACATCTGCATTCCACAGCAGTGTCTCTGTGATGAGCATATGGTCAAAAAAGACTGTGTTTCAGACACAGTGCTGACACCAAAAAATAGATGATGGTAAATGTGTGAGATGTTGTTTGAGCAGCCTTCCAGAGCTGCCATAGTTCATGTTCAAGATCAGGTTAAAAGAGAAAGGAAAGAGAAAGGTCTCTTTATAAATTAGATAGGTCGACCAGAATAGTGACAAAACTGATCATTCATAAACATAAGGACTTGGAGGTGAAAGCTCTGGATCAGAAAATACACAATACATACTCACATTTCCTGTTAAAATAACACAAATAGCTGTAGGTTTCAAAGACAAAAAGAATTACATTCACTTGAGTCTGGGGTGCCTCTTTTAATCCCGAAGGTAATCTAAAACGCTCATTGATGAGTTTGCAGGGTGTGTAAATCTAGTTTCCCTGAGCCTTACAATCAATCTAGGGAGGACTAGCAAACAAAATAAAACACCGCAAGACAAAGACAGTATTTTACCAAACCAGAGAGAGCAGCTCCTCAGTGTTTAAATGCACCACTACACTTAGACTTCAATCCAAACTAATCTGCCCGAAAAAAAAAAAATCATGATTCATGTGCAATCTAGTCGCAGCCCCAGATGGCACCCTCACAGACCAGTCTGTTCAATGACTGTCTCATGCATATTGCACACAAAACTGGAGAGTGCTAGCAGAAAATCGACAGTTCCAATAGGATTGGTTGGCTACACACAGGTTGCAGGACTCAATGTGCATCACTCTGCCTGGAAACAAACTGTGCTGATACAATGAGTGCTTCTCTAGTTGCTGGATTTGCCTATAAATTTGCCAGATTACTGTCTTCAAATCTTTGACTTTTGCTTGAGGCACTGAGTTGCCAATAAACTAGATATCAATGAGCAGAACTGCACATACTGTTTTGTTTTCTGAGTTCTGAATGTGAAATAATCATTACCTATCACATTTGGGCGCACATAAATTCTAACTACAAGGTCTGCACATATTTCTGCTTTTATCTGTGTTTTCTGTACAGATAGTCACATATCTAAAATTTCCCCTCCTCTAAACAGCCCATAAAAAACAAAACAAGCTTTGGATGGTCACTTTTATGGTCAAACTTCCTTCTCCTCTCTAAGTGAACAGTTCTTGCCCAAAAAATACTGTGATGACCAGATTTTATGCTGATAGTCAAAAGTCTGGCTATTCACGTCTGTGTGCCATCCTGTTGGCAAAAATGCAGATGGCTAGACCAGAACTACGCAAATTCACCTGGGGCAAAAATCAAGAATGGTACAAAACATTAAAATCACTGATAAACTGATAAACACATAATAAGCAATGACGTTCAACACACAATAATCATTATAGGCATGAATGGTAAAAAAAAACAGTGCTTCTTACCTTCATAGATTGCTTTAAATCCTTGGGCACTCACTGCAAAATCCGTAGTAAACCACAGCGCCAAAATCGACCCAGAACTCACGATGGGTGATGGCAACATGAACCCAGACAACCTGAAATGAAATGTAAAAAAATTAATGTAAGTGTTCATCATTATAGTATTAGAATTTGATCCACAATATACATTATTTCACATAAAAAGAAACAGGTAATTGTTTCATTCATTCCTGTACTTTTCTAAAGTAGTTCACACTTTCTTTGTCATGTTTTTAATGAGCAGGACCAAATCGTGAGCGCACTTAGCTGCCCTAAGACTCCACTTTACTGCCTCACCTTTGACACCACTCTAGTGAATTAGATGACAATAACAAGCTGAAGATAAAACTGGGGTCCTCCGTAACAAAGACTAGACTCTGTGGTTCTCAAGTGAAAGATAAGACATGTTTTGATTGTCATTTTTTTAATGAAAGCGAGGAGAAATAAACTGGTCCCATTCCTCAGAGATCTCAGCTAAGTAGCAGCAGTTATCTGACTCTAACACATCAGCTAAAGTTCATGGAATTCTCTAAAGATGATTCATGTTATCTCAGACCAGCACAAAACCAGAACAGAGCACAGACTTCTTAATTATTGTTTCAGCAATCATCTCATTTCCTAACTAGTAGTCATTTGCAAACATCAAGATTATCATTCACTAGAAATGTTTATTGCTTAATGTCCTTTATTGATCTTCTATAGCAGAAACACAATGGTCATCTCAGATGTTTTAAGTTAACCAAATGTTTCTTGTAAAATTAAAAAATAGACACTTATGAGCACCATAAGTGCCATGGTGTAGGCATAAATGAATGTGAATAAATTTACTCCAGCAATCATCTCATTTCCTAACTAGTAGTCATTTGCAAACATCAAGATTATCATTCACTAGAAATGTTTATTGCTTAATGTCCTTTATTGATCTTCTATAGCAGAAACACAATGGTCATCTCAGATGTTTTAAGTTAACCAAATGTTTCTTGTAAAATTAAAAAACAGACACTTATGAGCACCATAAGTGCCATGGTGCAGGCATAAATGAATGTGAATAAATTTACATAGATTGCTTTTGGAAGAGTTCATATTGAAAGCTAACTAACTTTAGGATTGTGGGACAAATCTGATCAACATGTTCAAGAGATCATCAGAATTATACTGAACAACATATCCTAGGGCATTTCAGGGCCCAGTTTTATGGCAGTGTCCCTCTCTTACTGCCACAGTGAAGAGACACCTCTTAAGCCCGGGACACAAGAAGCCAAGATGTTCCGTTTAGGGAACAAGTCAGTGGTTACATATGTAACCATAGCTCTCAGAGGGAACGAGATGCTGCATTAAAATGCGTTGGGAACGCCTCTGCATGACCGCGTTCTGAAGCACATGTGGAATCAGTCCAATAGAGAAGCGAGACATCACAAGCGGGGTGACGTGAGTAACCAGGAAGCATAAAGGCGCACCCAACAAAGCGCATGTTAGCTTCTGATGAAGTGAGCACCTGCAAGGATTGAGGGAGTATAGCAAAGAGACGCGGCGTCTCGTTCCCTCGGGGAACAATAGTTACATACATAACCTAGGGACGTTCCCTTTCAGCAACTCGAGCTGTGTTGAAACACTTTGGGAATGAGAATACCCACTGCACCATACTAACAAGTCCCTGCCTGGTGTGTATCTTCCGAGCACATCAAGAGGAGAGAACTTGGGACCCTGGGGTAGATGCCAGGTCCAGGTTGTAGAAGCGGACAAATGTGTGTGGAGAGGACCAACCCGCCGCAGCACAAATGTCCTGCAGGGCCACGTTCAATGAGAAGGCCTTAGAGGCCGCCATGCTCCGGGTCGAGTGCGCTCTCACCCCCACAGGGACAACACAGATTAAGCTTTTCCTGGCCAGCTTCTTGGAAGGGAGGAGGACAGAAGGCTGGAAGTACTATGGGCTCTGGCGTAGAAGTGGGCACCTTAGGGACATACCCGGGCCTTGGGTAAAAGAACGCCCTAACCATGGGCAAACTCCAGGCACGAAACTTAAAGTGCCTGAAGATCCCCTATCCTCTTAAGGGAGGACATAGCGAGGAGGAAGACTGTCTTAAGAGAGGAACTTGTCTGGAACCTCCTCAATGGGTTCGAATGGGGGCACTGCACAAGCCCTCCAGAACCACCCCCAGGTCCCATGAAGGTACCTTATTGCACTGTACTGGCCTCACCCTCAGGGTGCCACGGAGGAAACGAGTGACAAGTGGGTGTCTTCCCAATGACTGACCACCCAGAAGGGTGTGGTAAGCAGCTATGGCCACCACGTATACCTTCAGAGTGGAGGGAGATAATCCTGTGGTGAAACACTCCTGCAGAAACTCCAGAACTGTACCAACTGGGCAGTTGACTGGGTCTTGCAGTCGCTGTCCGCACCAAGAAGTGAAAAGTTTCCACTTCAAGGCATAATGTTTCCTCATGGCGGGAGCTCTGGACTGGAGTATGTTCTCAACAATCTTGGTTGAGAGCAGTGTTGGGCAAGTTACTCTGAAAATTTAATCAAATTACTGATTACTGCGTACTCCTTTTAAAAGTAATCACGTTACTGTTCTGATTACTTTATTTCAAAAGTAATTAGTAATTAGTTACATTACTAGTTACGTTACTTTTTTCTCCATTAAATTTATGAAATCCCAGCATACGATAAATATTTGTTATTAAAGCATCGACGTTCACAGAACACTGTTATTTTTAACTAAAGTAAGCGGCTGATGCGTGCATGGTTTGACATGGCAGAATGCCAGCAAAGAGCTGCATTTATAATCTCTAAAAGACATCTCAGTTCATCGCAATCTCACAAATCTCTGTTATAACACAATTCCTAATATGCATAATGAATCTTTCATAATGTCTACAATTCGTGTGCTACAATGAGAGGATTCATGAGCACGCAAATTTCAGCACTGCATTGCTCAACGCTGCAAACACGTGTTATAGCCTAAACACAAGAAACGCTTGCACCTGTTAATCGTTTATATTTTATATTAGATCATGTTGCTTTTGTGAAAAGCAATTTAGATGAATAACTATTTATTTGTTTTAGATATTTTATGTTTAGATATTTCTTTTTTGCGGGAGTCCCGTGAATCATTTTATTCTCCCGCATCCCGCACACACACGAGTGTCTACCCACCCGCACCAGCACTCGCCCATCTTGTCCCGTGCCGCACTCTGTTGTGTCGGGTCTCGCGTCGGGTCTGGCACTTGACTCGACAGTGCGTGTGCTACATCCTTTTTACAATCTGACAGTAACGTATAGAGACCTCGGCTTGTAACTATACTCTAATTACTATTTTGAAAATTATAACGCGTTAAATTACTCCGTTACTAAAAAAGTAATCAAATTACAGTAACGCGTTACTAAGTAATGCGTTACTGCCCAACACTGTAAATATCTACCTTGCTGTTTATTGCTGCTGTACATCTGATCTTAGAATCAGTGTTAGCAACTTTTTTATATCTTATGTCGTCTGTTAATTTTTCAGTCAAAGCCAGATTATCATTGATTCAGTGATGTCATCATCCAGTTCAACCGTCTTCAAATAGTATCTGTGCAATCAAGTCGACAATATTGCCAGAAATTAAGTGTCCCCAACTA
>NW_015638979.1:384634-415464 GCF_001515625.1 Sinocyclocheilus rhinocerous | reverse complement strand
GTATAGAGACTTCGGCTTGTAACTATACTCTAATTACTATTTTGAAAATTATAACATGTTAAATTACTCCGTTACTAAAAAAGTAATCAAATTACAGTAACGCGTTACTAAGTAATGCGTTACTGCCCAACACTGGTTGAGAGACTGGATGCTAAGAGCTGTGCCACCTCGGGGGCCACACCCACAGCTTCCATAACTCCGGGCGGGGGTGAAGGATGGAGCCTCTTCTTGAGAGAGGAGGTCCCTCCTGATCGGAATTTCCAGCGGAGAGCCGTCAAGAAGGGACACAAGGTCCGAGAACTACACTCAGGCCAGCCAGAATGGGGCTACTAGCAGAAGACAACTATAGGACAGGAAGAGCTAAAGTAGAAACTTAATTTGCTGTAAAGTTGCTTTGCAATGATTTGTATCGTGAAAAGCGCTGTACAAATAAACTTGAATTGAAAACTTGAAGACGTATCCCGTCCCGGTGTACTCTTTCCAGGAGCAGAGCGATCGGGGGAAAGCATACAGACGAAGCCTAGGCCACATCCACACATCGATACAAGAAGGAGACAGACGTGCCTGCATCGTTGTCAAATCCCACACCACGCCGAGACAAGTGGTTCTCTGTAGTGGAGAAAGCACAGTTTTCTTGGCGTTTGGCCTTAACCCCAGCTCTTTCATATGGGTGAGGATGACATCTCAATGCCGAACCGCCAACTTCTCCGATTGAGCCAGTATCAACCAATCGTCAATGTAGTTGAGTATGCAGATGTCTTGGCGTCGCAGCGGAGCCAGAGCAGCATCCACACACTTGGTGAAAGTGTGGGCTGAGTGTGACAGGCCAAAGGGAAGAACCCGATACTGTTATGCTTCGCCCCCGAAAGCAAACTTCAGGAATTTCCTGTGTTGAGGAAGGATGGATATGTGGAAGTATGTGTCCTTGAGATCTATTGTGGCAAACTAGTCCTCGGACCTGATTTGAGACACTACCTGTTTGATAGTGAGCATCTTGAACCGAATGGCGTTTGATAGCGTGGTTCAGCAGACGTAGATCTATGATCGGACACAACCCCCCAATCCTTCTTTGGAAAGATGAAGAAATGGCTGTAGATCCCAGACTCTCTCTCTCTCTCTCGAGAGAGAGAGAGAGAGAGAGAGAGAGAGGAGGAACACGTTCTATGGCCACCTTTCTCAAGAGAGTGTCTACTTCTTGTTCCATTACCAGAGCCTACTCGGGGCCCACTAGTATGGGAATGACCCTGCTGAAACGAGGAAGTCGAGAACCGAACTGAATTCTGTAGCCTCTTTCTACAGTCTGCAGGAATGTGAGACATTTGGCAGAAGTTTCCACGCTGCCTGAAACACTACTAAGGGAACCAGCCCCTCAAGGCTGGCCTCCGGTGTGGCTAGAGGAGTCACTTCGGTGCCCTGAAGTGGACGACCGGCAGGGAACGACAGACCTGACAGCTCTAGCACCCTCACTTGAGGTAACGAGCATTCTCGTGCCGTACCGTTGCCGGGCGGGAGCTGGAAAGTTTGCTCGTTGGAGCCCGCTGAGCCCTGAAGCACCGGGGGTGGCAGGGTTAACAGCGTGGCTCCTTGAGAGCACTGAGGAGGATCGGGCACCGTATACTGAGGTGTGTACCTCTCCTCCCCAGGGGGGTCTGCCCTCAGGGCCCTGACGCTCATAGCATCAGGACCACTTGGCCAAGGTCTTCTTAGTCAGAATAATGGAAGACCCTGACCGAGAGTGTCGACCCGACCCCTGCTCTTTCTGCAGAGGGGTATGGGTTGCGACGCTCTGTTTCTGGGTCTGGCGGTATGAGGAGCTAGACGGCTGAGGCTGCTCCCGCTCAGTAGCCCCATGGACCTGGGAATGGTGAGGAAGGAAACGTTGGAATGCTGCCGCTTGCTTCCTCGCCTCCTGAATCCTCTCGATGACATTGTTTACTGCATCGCTGAATAGGCCAGAAGGCGAGAGCGAGGCATCCAGCAGGAAGAATCTGTCCTTATCTTGCATTTCGGACAGATTCAACCACAGATGCCTCTCCGTGGCCACCAGTGCTGCCACTGAACAGCCGATGGCTCTAGCCATTTCCTTGGTGGACCGGAGGGACAAATCTGTGGCCCCACGCAGTTCAGCAACGACGTCGGATTCCTCTTCCTCCTTCTCATCCAGGTCCCCTGAGCAGGTCAGCCTGGTATGCCTGCAACACCACCATAGTGTACAGACACGTGCCGGCCTGACCTGCCGCCAAATAAGCTTCCCCTTACCAGACCGGATGTCAGTCTAACTGGCCTAGTGGGAAGCTTCGGGGCCTTCAGGCCTACTGTGATCTAGCACGCAGGAAGCGTTCGTCTAATTCACTTTTGGGACGAACGTCCTGCTTCTCGGCTGGCCAATCGATGTTTAACTTAGTTACAGCATAAGTCACAACCTTCACGAACTCCTCATATGTGGACTGTGGTGGCGAGTCCACAGTCTCCTCTATGTCGATGCTCATCACATCAACCTCCTCGGAGGAAGATAGTTGAAGCGTCTGGCTCTTTCTCCGGGGGGGAAGAAACCACAGAGTGGGCTTCCGATACCTGAGAGGCTAAACCCACTTGCAATCTCCATGACAACAATCTGCACTGTGCCTCAGCAGCAGTGGGACCGGTGCCAAGGGGATCGCGAGCCTCACCGCTTTCATTGAAGACGGCCAGGCGGGAGTGGAGCACACCCAGTGAGAGCAGCTCACAGTCATGACAATCAGCCCCCTTGAGAGCTGATCGTGCATGCTCTGCTCAAAAACAACTGACACACAGATCGTGTGTATCCCCACCCGCAAGATAGTGTAGGCAGGGAGGAACATATCGTCTGAAGTGCCATTCGCTCGCCACAGATTTAGACTGCACACTTTGACATTGTATAACTTCTCTAACAATATGATAAGAGCATCCCAGATCTGGTTCCCCTGAAAGCACGCATACTGTAGTACATTTCCTGTCAGCACCATGCTGTTGTGGCTGTAGTAATCACACAATGCAGGAGAATAAAAAAAACCCCTCTATTAATCCACAAAGAAATGCTCAGGAGATCGCAGGAGCAAACCACATAATATATATAAAGCATATATATATATAGGTAACACTTTATTTCGATAGTCCACTGTAGACATTCTTTATATATATATATATATATATATATATACAGGGAAAACATAACTAGCAACCAATGCAAATGATTTGTAACTATAGAAACAAACAGAGACATAATCAACAGAGCATGGGAACAGGTGTGTATCTTCAATCAGAAACCATGGAAATAAACTAGTTATTGGGAACAAAGGAAACAGGTACAATAACTATTGCTAAACCAAAACAGAATATATACGACATTAGTCCCCCTTCTCAAAATGCATGTCCTTGTGCCATAGAAAATATAGTCCAACAGAGGAAGGAAGGTTAGGGTTCGGGAACTGGAGAGAGACATAGCTAAGCAGCAAGCAGAACATTTCATGGGTTTAGAGGGAAGGAGGAGACAGGGAGGAGTTGATGGACAGATGAGCCAGGTGAGGACCCAGAGCACAGCCAGTGTGAGGGCCCAACGGTGAAACCGTCAGGATGATGCCAGGAACCAGACCACCAGAGAGAAAGTGGAGACGTGAGGTGGAGATTCATACAGAGCTGAGAAGACACAGACCCAAGGTGACACCGAAAGTCTGAAGAGACAAGGCGGAGCTGCAGGCTCACAGGAACGAGGTGGAGATTTTGGGGCTGAACCTGTGAGAGTGAGGACCAAGGTGAAGCCAGAGGGAAGGAGAAGACCAGCAGAATTTGAGGGATGGATGGATGAGGCACAGCCAGAGGCCCGGAAGACCGTGGTGGAGGCAGAATGGTGACTGACCAAGACAGAGCTAGAGGGACAAGTGAGCCAAGTGGAGCTGAGGGAGTGTAGAGTCTAGGAAAAGCTGAAGGGTCGAAAGGGCCAAGATGGAATGCAGGGCTCAGAGGCCTGAGGTGGGGCTATGGGATTGACACCCCAGGATGGAGCTGGAGACATGGAAGCCAGAGGCGGATCCAAACTGCATGGTGAGACCACATATGGAGGAGCTGAGGGGCTGAAGGGATGCATCGGAGACGGAGCTGAGGAACTGACTGGAATTGATGGAATTGGAGACATTGGGGGTTAATTCTCTCCAATTCCTCAAACCATAGTATATAGACCTGGTACAGCTCACCCTCAGTGGCAGGTATATGGGCAGGTCTCCATCCCATGCCCTCGTACTCCACTAAGGTGCCCTACTTACAGGACATAGTTGCCGGCTTACACACCTGGGCATACTCAAGGTTGGGCTCAGGCTCCGAGGTGAAGCTGGGCTCAGGTGTCAGCTCTGGTATCGAGGTGGGCTTGGTTTATGTCTTCGGCAGACACAGGCTCTACAGTATATATATACATATATATATATATATATATTTCAAAAAAGGTCACAGTACACCTTTTCAAGCATTATATATGATTATTTCTCGCGAGTGACCACAAAATTGTGCTTATAACAGGGTGTTCCTCCATGATACATATTGGGCCACTTGTATTGAGTTAGGGACAGGCTGGCAGAGTTGTGACAGACCAATTGACCATATCTGCATTTCAGCTCACTCTTACATCCATGTTGCTGAGTTTGTAAAAAATGGTGTGTACATTTGGTCCCCCACTGCACACATTTGGTCCCTCATGTTGAATCCCCTATGGGATGGTTGAAAATGGCAATTTTCTCAGTTATTCTCTCGCAGCAACACTTTCATTGTACAGGAGTTTCTCCCGACTCGCACATCCATGCTGCTGCATTTGTGGTGTGTACATTTGGTCCCTCATGTTGAATCAGGATATACTATGGGAAGAAGGCAGTCTAGCATTATGCTGGAGGCAGCATTATGCTCTGAGCAATCTGGGAAAACATAGGTACTGGCATTCATGTGGATGTTACTTAGACACATACCACCTACCTACAGATTGTTGCAGACCACATACACACTTTCGTGGCAATGTGTTCCCTGATGGTAGTGGTCTCTTTCAGCAGGATAATGCACCCTGCTACACTGCAAAAATTGTTCATGGTTTGAGGAACATGACAAAGAGTTCAAGGTGTTGCCTTGGCCTCCAAATTCTCCAGATCTCAATCTGATTGAGGCTCTATGGGATGTGTTGGACCAATATATCTGATCCATTGAGAGACCCCATCACACAATTTACAGGACTTAAAGAAGCTGCTGTTAATGTCTTGGTACCAGATACTACAGGACACATTCAGAGGTCTTATGGAGTCTATGCTTCGATGCATCAGAGCTGTTTTGACAGCACAAGAGGGACTTAAACAAAAAACGAAGATCATTATTATTATTGATACAATATGAGTTATTAAAAATATGCATTATAACCTTGGCCGTGTTAATAATGGCACTCTAATTAAACCATCCACTACACTAAGAAAATAGGCATTCTTTTTTTTTAATCTCTCCCACACTTTTGAAGCATGTATAAATGATTTCACTAAAACTGCATTCATTCATTTCATATATGCTGCATTGACACTGAACAGCCACAAAGACAGGACAGATCCTCACATATATATTTGTACTACACAAAATGGAGCACATCTCCATATGCATTTATTAAACTGTATACACTTAATAAGTGTTTTTTTGTGACACAACAATGTATATGAACATACCCATTAAAGGGATAATTCACTACAGCACCACACATGTGTGTAGAACCCGGATGTGTTGTGATACTGTCGTAAATGCAAAGACTGACATGAAGAGAAGAAATTGTTGAATAAAGTTGTTATTTTTGTTTTCTTTGTGCACAAAAAGTATTCTCGTAGCTTCATAAAATTAAGGTTGATGTCACATGGACTACTTTATCAATGTCCATGCTACCTTTCTGGTCCTTGAATGTGGTAGTTCCATTGCTGTATATGCACAGTCAGAAAGTTTGCATTCCGAAGATGAACAAAGGTCTTACGGGTGTGGAACGACATGAATGTGAGTAATTAATGACATAATTGTCATTTCTAGGTGAACTATTCCTTTCAAGTTTAATACCCTTAAGTTTAACCTTTGAACATGTTTGGACTCTATGCATTCAGCTTAGTATAGTCTGGAAATGGTTTGGAAAGTGAATAATTTAGGTAAAATCTTAAAGACACTGTTAAAACTGTGAACTTTATACTATGCAAATAAGAGTGGCCCATACTGTGGCTAGCTGTGATCCCAACAGCCAATAATGTTGCTGGACTGGAAAGGCACCAATTTGCAAATCCCTCCTGCTCAGGAAGGATTAAATAGTTAAAAAGAACTGAAGTAGAACAACATCAGGTGAAGAAACTGAACTGAAACAAAAACGTTCTGATAAAAGGAAAGACTGGGGAGTTCAGCAACAGTTTTGACCATAGTGTAACTATTTTAATAGTTAAAAAAACTATTTTTTGTCTATGCAATGTCATTATCTTTCTGTGTTTGCCTACAACTGTATTTTATTACTGTATATAACCACTAATTGTAAAGCATTCTTTGAGGTCTGAAAGTGTGCTATAGAAATTAAACATCATCATCATCATCTTCTTCTTCTCTCAGCGAAATTTACCCACCCCAAAACATGACACTGAACAAAACAAAACTGCGATTAGTCACTTACGTCAGTCTGACAGACTCTTCCTGACTAAGTGGGCTGTCCTTGGCCATATGCAGTGGCTATAGAGCCCATATTTTATGTCATCAGGCAAAGGTCTGGCTATGTGAGACTATACTCCACTAAGTCGACAGATCGACAGACTATCTAGAGCACTGTTATGATCTTCTATTTATGGGCAATATCACACTAGCTGTAGTGCAATAAGTATACATTACCTGCAGAAGAATGACAGCCATGATATAGAACTATATCATACATCTGTGAGTGTAATATTGCTTTTATTTAACAGCTCAACAGAAATAATTATGTAAATAAATAAAGGAAAACCTGCAACAATGTAACCTGCACTCACATGGTATCTGTGAAGATTTCCAGTCAGGATTCTGAACATATCATAGTACTGAGACTGCTCTCATCAGAGTTGCAAATGACCTGCTCTTATCATCTGATTGTGGTTGTATCTCTCTATTAGTGCTACTGGATCTTAGCGCTGCATTTGACACTATCGACCACAACATTCTTTTGAAAAGACTAGAAAATTATGTCTGCATTAGTGGAATTGCATTGGCATGGTTGAAATCATACTTATCTGACCGTCATCAATTCGTAGCAGTGAATGAAGAGGTATCATATCGTTCATAAGTGCAGTACGGAGTACCACAAGGCTCAGTACTAGGACTGTTGCTTTTCACGTTTTACATGTTACCCTTGGAAGATATCATCAGGAAACATGGTTTTATCTTTCACTGTTATGCTGATGATACTCAGCTCTATATTTCTTTGCAGCCCAACAAAACATATCAATTCGCAAAACGGAATGCATAACTGATATAAAAAAATATTGGATGACTAGTAATGTCCTACTGCTAAATTCTCAAAAAACGGGTGTTAATTATCGGACCAAAAACCACTGCATGTAGTAATCTATAACACTGTCAAACACTTAATGGCTGTGCTGTCAATTCTTCATCATCAGTTAGGAACATAGGTGTGCTATTTGATCTTTCCTTTCAAAGTAATAGTAGTAGGGATGCACCGATACCGATCCTGGTATCGGTATCGGGCCCGAAACTGAGCTCCTGTACTCGTACTCATACTCATCAAAATGCCCCGATACTTTCTGGCGAAAGTGAATCTAGCAGCCTGTGTGAAATGTGCTAGGCTGTACTACTTGTCCCTCTCATTCTGCGCCAGTACAAATACGTGCAAATCGGGCGAGTACTGGAAAAAGTGGTATCAGTGCATCCCTAATTTTTAGCATTTGTAAAACCGCAAAATTATGACCTATGCTCTCAATGTCAAATAGATAAATGTTAATTCATATGTTCATGACCTCAAGGTTAGATTATAGTAATGCTTTATTGGGTGGTTGTTCTGCTCACTTAATAAACAAACTTCAGCTGGGGCAAAATGCAACAGTTAGAGTTCTTACTAGAACCACCGCTGCAGTGGAGCAGCTCTAATGCTATTAAATTAAAGACGATGTACCATAGAGCAAAACAATGAACAGTGAATGTAACAAAAACTTGTAAAATACATTTTACTGGACATAATTAAGTGTGAAAATGACCGAAGGACATACAGTCAAACCAAAAATTATTCAGAGACCAGATATAATTTTTTATATTTTTTTACTAGTGTGTGCAGGACACTATAGTTCATTTATGTAAGTGAGGATAGCAAGATAAAGTAAACTGTGACATATTATACCCAAAAATTCTTCATACAGTGGACAACCTGTAAAACTGATGCAAATTTGGGACCAAAAATTATTCAGACCGAGTCTGGGAAAAAAATTTAAGTTCAGGTTTGCATGAACCTGGATGACAGCATGCCCAGGAGACTACTGTCATTAAGGATAAGGGTTGCCCGACTAAATATTGATAGTTGTGTAAATACTGTCATACTAACAACTGTCTGAATAATTTTTGGTTGATTGTAATCCATTACATACCTTTCTATCAAAGTTATCTAATATTATCAAGATGAATTTGTTCTGACACAGTTTAACTCTGAGTTATTGTCATATTTTATTACCATCTTCTAAACTATAGCGAATAAACTGTGATAATGTGAGAAATGTTGAAGGTGTCTGAATACATTTTGGTTTGACTGTATCTATTTGATAAATGAAGTTAACCAACTAACATTATACATACTCTTTTGGTTTCTGTACCCACTATTTAAAAAATTTACAAATGCAATAAAAATATCGGTATCGGTACTCAGTATCGGCAAGTACCAAAAATAAACGTATCGTATCGGGCGAGTACTGGAAAAAGTGGTATCAGTGCATCTCTATTTTTTAGCATTTGTAAAACCGCAAAATTATGACCTATGCTCTCAATGTCAAATAGATAAATGTTAATTCATATGTTCATGACCTCAAGGTTAGATTATAGTAATGCTTTATTGGGTGGTTGTTCTGCTCACTTAATAAACAAACTTCAGCTGGGGCAAAATGCAACAGTTAGAGTTCTTACTAGAACCAGCAAGTATGACCATATTAGCCTGGTACTGTCAACACCGCATGGGTTGAATGGTTTTGCTCCTCGTTACTTTAGCGAGCTCTTATCGCATTATATTCTTTCATTTTTGCTGCAGTCTCAAAACTCTGGCCATTTGATAATACTTAAAATATCAAAATCAATCTCCATTGTCCTCACAAGATGTGAACATAAACAAATTTCAAGATTATTTTCACTCTTGAACACAGAGAAAAGTAAAATAAAACAGCTTTGGTTAAAGAGAATATTACATTTTTCACCCATTGAATGTGTAAAAGCTCTAAAAGTGAATGAACACAGGAATTGAAATAGCAAAGTAAGGTGTTTTGTATGTGATGGCTGTATTATTGAACAGTAGATATTGAATAGTGACTTGTATTCTTTTATTCCAGCCACATTAATCCAAACTAAATTGTCTGAGTGCTTGTTGGCATGTACAAAGGCTAGATAATGTCTGTTTGGCTGAAGTGCTTACCTGCAATTTCTCTGCCAATGTAATATGATTATCCAAGCATGACTTTACAAGGACTGTGTTTTCCATGAGGGTTCACAGGTCAAGAAAGTCCAGCTCATGAACTGATATAATCTCAGTCCTCTACAGTGAGGTTTCCACTGGGCATATATAGCATTTTCATCATCGTTTTTCTTCATGTGCAAACACTGGTCAGTGTAAGGTTATCGTGTTTTAACCGAAGAGGACTCTGCGACTGAGCATCTGGAGTTTTTATTAGAGCCCATATCAAAAGCGATCACAGTCGTTCAATCACAAGTCTGTACAGATATGGTTCTGGAAGATTCAGCCCAGAGTGTATTAGCTCAGAACGAAAAAGTGACTTGGCATCATTTCAAACATTACTTAACGAAGGCCTGTGTTGATGCTCAACATCAGTAACACGGAATATCCTTCCTATTAATGACCACCTTCCTTGCCTGGTGGCTCTAAAGAATTTTTAAGTGTTTTTTTTTTTCTTTTTTCTTTTGGCCATTAGGCAGCTAGCTTTCAATAAACCCCTTCATCTTCATTGATTGAATTTTGTTTTTTTTTTCATTGAAGAAGCCAGCAAGACCTTATAGGGAAAAAAAAGTGAATGGTGATCATCGTAAGACCACTGAATAGTCTCCTTTCTCTTGAGTACTGCTCTTTTAAATCTATTAAAATTCCTGTCTGATTTCAGTTAGGTGACTGTTAAAACTGATCAAACCCTAACACTCCAAAAGTAAGTGATATTGTATAGTAGCAAGAATTAGGTTAAACCCAATTATAAACCAACTTCCACGGACCTGTTCTGTCAAATCAAGTTGTCTTCAATTTGGTTGCATGACTCTACAGTAAGTGAGAATACTGAGAAATTTTCACCAGTGAAGTTTGCTGGTGAGGAGTATGTTTATGCTGGTCTCTAACACTATTTTCCTAATTAATGCTGTACAGTTGCTTTGACACAATCTGTATTGTTAAAAGCGCTATATAAATAAAGGTGACTTGACTTGACTTGACTGGCCCAGAAGCTGGACTAGCAACAAACCAGCACTAAAGATTATAACTCAGGTCTGACCAGCTAGAAATTCAAGTTGGTCTGAAGTGATTTAAAGACTCTGACGTCAGACACACTCTAGAATGAAAACCTGCTCTTGAATTAATTCATGAACTTCTGCAACCCCTAGACTAGTTTGATCTTACCTTTAGTTGTATGGTACTGTACAGAAGAAAAGTTGTACAGTAATGAACCCACCTTGAAATGACCCACTGTGTTTTGCTCTGCTCTTTTGAAATAAGAGGTGCATAATTGCTCTAGTGAACATCATTTGAAAGATTATGTGGGCCCTAACCTGCACAGACTATGCTATTATGAATTTACAGAATGAGGGGTAAAGATATCACTGTGATACAATCATACTACTGGGGATTCTGAAGGACAAAGCTATGCCTTTGAACAGACATTCAATCAGAAAAACAATGTAGCTGGCAAGGTCACCAAAATTTGACTGCTCGCAATAAACGAATAAGGATTTGGGTTCAAAGAAAGAAAAGCGATGCTTCAGATGTCTGAGATGAGTGTAAACTAAAATCTTTTGTCTCTGTGCTCTTTTGAAAGTCGCAATGCGGTTCTCATAGTCAGTTTTATAAGGCCATGTTTTACTTTTAAAGTTCTATGAATGTTGCTCTCAGCAGCACCAAATATCCTTATTCTGTACCTGAAATTCAGTTTGCCACACATCTCTCAAAAATAACAACAAAAGTACAATTTACAGCAGTGTGTTGAATTATACAGTATATCCTTCAAGAGTATTTTTGTAAGGTCAAAGATTTCCATTTGATATTTTGAACAGAAAAAAACAAACATATATGGTGACTGTTTTAGGTAGCATATAATGACATTTACATTGTGGTTGTATATTTTTCAATTTACAACCATATGTTTCATTAAACAATATAATGCTACTATATATACAAAAATCTGCTTTGTACCTTAAAATGTACAGATAACCACCATGATAATACAGGTGGTGAAATAGTCACATGATGAGTTAATCGTAAGTGACCTGTCCATAAAACATAGCCAATACATGCATATAGATGGTGCAAAGGTTTATACACATCAGGGATAACACACAACATTAAAATAATGAAATAAATTTCACATAAATATCAGAAAATGTAACGCAAAACATCCTAATGTAAATTACTGATTATACAGACACTATTAGATGAGAACTGAACTGTGCTGAAGAATGACATCGCTGCTTTCTACAGGGCTGCTTTACAGCTGAATTGAACTACTTTTTATAATTTATGGTATTTACACAGTTATTGAGTGGAACTGAATCAACATTGAACTGACCTCAGCTGAAAAATGACACTATACTTTTTTTTAGAGCTGCTTTACAGCAGAATTGATCTCTGTTTGCATAATTGAATCATTATGTTCCTGTTTGTCCCTGAAAAGCTGCTTTGTATTGTGAAAAGTCCTATACAAATAAATGTTGGAAAAATAAAATGCCATGTTGCCTTTAATTGTCATAATTCATTCATTCAAAATGTATGTAGCAGACTGTGGGTTTTAGTTGTGTAAAGCAAATTCCAAATGTCACATTGTTTTGTCCTATTTATACTTTATTTCTCTTTTTCTTTTCCACTGCCTCCATATTACATTTGTCATAAGCTCTAGGGTACCTTTGACTCATGTAATTTTAGAACTAATGGTCTTTTTTTCCATGAGGAAGACTCATTCCCTGAACTGAACCCTCCCAAAAATAGTCTACACAGAGTGAATCATGAATTGGCCACCAGGTGAAACATTCGTCATCCTGTAAAAGGGTGATCACACCACTGGTGACCACCACTGGTGTAGTCACAATATATTGGTATATCCATCACATGGCTCGGCAAGCCCCAGCTCTCCTTGACTTGCAGTACAAGTGCATCAATCATGAAGCAGCAACTCTCTTGGTCTGCCATGGAATAGAATTCCTGACAGAGCTCTATTCTACAAGCCCACCACATTTTTCCACAGCTTTCTTCTCCTGATTCTTCTGACAAGCTAAGCAGTACTCAAGGATACTCAAATTGTGTAGCCTGGGAGTCACTTTTAGAAAATTGTTGTGGTGATAGCCCCATACCATCTTCATCGTATCTTATTGCATTTGTTAGTTAGGGGCCAATCTCCAAGGGTGTGTAACGCCAGTTGTAGCTGTTGGTTATACCTGAGCTTGACTTGAGCATTTTTTTTTCTAAATTTCAGTTATAAAAATAAAATAGAAATAAATATAGAAATATAAATAAATACAAATAAATAATATAAAAAGCAATCATACAAATACTTTTTCAAATTTAAAAAAACAAAATGTTTAAAATAAGGTTTATATTATATGCTTCCTAAAAACTTAATTCAACTAACATATTGTGTGGGAACAACTTTTAATTGGATTTATCACTCCATTTTGTGTTAATTTGTCTGCTTTGGTCCTTAAGACTT
Organism: Sinocyclocheilus rhinocerous; assembly: GCF_001515625.1. Classification (NCBI taxonomy): domain Eukaryota; kingdom Metazoa; phylum Chordata; class Actinopteri; order Cypriniformes; family Cyprinidae; genus Sinocyclocheilus; species Sinocyclocheilus rhinocerous. Next base: position 402,319 of record NW_015638979.1, on the reverse strand, counting down.
CAACATATGTTGTACATCTTTGCTGGTAAATGCAGCATAAGCAGTTCAAAAACTGAATGAATATGTCATAAGTATTAAACAGAAATGGTTTAAGGAATGCTACACACCCCACTTGCACTGGAAGCAACCCAAGGGTGGCGTGACAAATTTACAACACTGATATTATAATTAACAGAGCTGTTGACACTGCATTAATTGATACGCACACCTAACAGCTCCGTTTATTATAAGGGGAGCATCAAATGCAGTGTAAAATGACAACCAAATTCTTACGGTGTTTTCACACCTAGTTCGTTTGAGCGCTCAAAACGCTCTCAGAGCGGTTCAGCTCTTATATGTGAACAAACCAAGTGATCTTAGACCCCCCTAAAAGGACCCAAAAGCGAACCGTACTCAGACCACCTCCAGAGTACGTCTGAGTACGGTTCATTTGTGGGTCCGTTTGTGGTTCGATTTCCTCATTATTTGTGAAAGAAATCAGGTCCTGGTCCGCTTTGTATGGACCAACATAACAGAAATATTTGAGGTTGACCTAAGAAGTTTATTATTTCAATGTTTTTTTGTTTGTTTGTTTGTTTTGTTTTATTTTATGTATAGCTATAGTATAGTTTATTATTATTATTATTATTTTATTATTTACCAATGTAATTTCAGATGTTTCAGTCTTGTTATTTTTTTTTTTTTTTCAAAAATAAATAAACCAACTGTTACTTCTAACAATACAAAACAATTCTGTTGTCATTTATGTAATCTACGGCTAGATGTGCATTAAATGATTTTAATGCATGACGTGGACGCAAAGAACCACCCGACGTGTAGCTGAGATCTAGCATTCTGCCGGCTTTAAATGAGAAACAGAGATGAAGTATTGCGGTAAGATCACATTTGCTTGAATGCATGAATTACATCATTGATTTTAATTAATTAATTAGAGAGAGAGAGGAATGACAGTTGCGTATGTGAATTGCGTCTTTGCGTCTCACTCTGCAAACACTGAAGCAGTGAGTTTTACCCCATTTGCTGAGAAATATAATGTAGTCATTAAGTATCAAAGCTATTATATTAATAAGAGTTGACAACATGTTTCTGTGCTCCGAATGTTTCCGTGATTGCGCTGTGCAATCTCCAATCTCTGTGTGCAAGTGATGTGCGTGTGTGCGTGTGTGCATGTGTGTCAATGAAAGCAGCCCATTAATATAGAATGGTGTTTAAACTGACTTGGAACTACATACATTAAACAGTTTTAATGCATAGGCCTACCTCCCAGGATCAAAGAAGCAGTTTGAAGCAAAGAAACATTTTACTATCTTACCTGAGGAAAAACAGGAAGTTTAATTAACTTTATATAATGTTCCCTTTTAATTTTAAATTGGACTGAAATGCGTTGTTAAAGCTCTGCGAATGTCTTGACTGGTGATATGATCAGGGATTTCCAGGTTTTCCTCACCCCCTTCCCTTCATCTTCCAAATTTTCAGTAGGTCAGTGTGACGAGTGGGGCGGGGCCAAGAGCCGTGGGAACGGAGCGAGGCCGGTGGAGTAAATGCTAATGCACGACACCTGCTCCACTCACCGGTCTCGAGTCCCACGGAGGAGCTCCGGAAGCATAAAAGGAGGAGTGACGACAGTGTTGGACGAGAGAGGACCAGGCCTGGACTTTATTTTGTGTTTTGTGTGCGGCAGTCGTCCGCGAGGGGCTGCCGCTTTACTTTCATTTTGTGTTTGTTTTATTATTAAAGTATTTAAATGTTCGCCGGTTCCCGCCTCCTTCTTCCCGACCTATGAACGTTGTTACAGTCAGATTCCAGCATTCCACTGCTGCACAGAAAACTGGGCTCTGAGTTCTTATGAAGTTGTGGTGTGAACAAGAAAGGGTCTGAGGCCCCGTCCACACGGAGACGCGTTTAGCTGCATACGGAACAATTTTGTATTGTATAGGCATTTCGTCCAGACGGATCTGGCATGTTGGGAGAGTGAAACCGCTATTTTTTGAAACTGGGTCCCAGAGTGGATAAATCTGAAAACGACACCCTTGCGTTTTTGTGTGAAACGATGATGTCATCACCCCTCGTCTCGCCCCTAGTCAGACACCTCTACGTCACGTAACAACAACAACAACATGAACAAACATGGAACGATTGTCTTTTTATTAACTAACATTAACACAGATTAATAAATGTATTGTTACATTTCGTTTATATATAGCGTGCAAGGTTTATGTTCATGCTCCAAGTCTTCTTCTCCATTTTTAGTGTCTCTCTGTGGCAGAATTACAGCACCACATACTGTTTTGGCATGTATACTACATCGTTTTATGTCGGTTTCGTGGTTTCGTGTGTACGCAGATATTTCTTGAGACAAGGGAAAAAAAAGATCGGATAGGGAAAGCTCTGGCTTCGTGTGGATGTGGCCTGAGATCACTTCAGTGTTGAAGAGGACCAAAAAATTAACCAGGTTCTCTTTTGAGTCCACTATATTGTGAACACCAAAAGGACTGAGGTCACTTTCAGCTGGGTCCCTTTCTGGTTCACTTTAAGTGAGCTGGGTTTGGTTCTTTTAAAGTGAACTATATGTGAAAACACCCTTAAACTCCAGATTGAGGTTTTTGTGGTGGGCACTGGGCAGGACTGTGAGAGTTAAAAATAAAATAAAAACATCTAAGCTGAAGCCTGTCAACCAGGCAGTGTGCAGGCGGTGATTATATACAGCAGCACAAAGGACAACTGTAATTCTTCGATTTGTTTCTCTTGATGTTCCAGTCAAAGGAAAATGTGTGTCCAGCTAAAAAGGACTAATGAAGGTATGCCATATCTACGTTATGACACTGACTTACAGAATATAACTGTAAACCAAACCACCTAACCTATTGCCACCTAAAATCTCTATAGATTCACATATGCTGATCAAAGATTCCAAGCATCTTTTGCAACCATTCACCATTTATTGTTTGTTATTATTATTTGTTTCCATCTTAGTCAAAAACTCCTAAACTCTCCTAAACACACTTCTTGGGGTGAGTTTGGAATCACCATTATATTGAAAGACACATGACCTTCAGCAAGAGCTTCAGGACGGGACATTAGATGGAAAGTTATTTATATACAGGTAGGTCTTCATTAAGAAAAGCATCTTTTACAGTGGCTTTGCACCAGTGAAAGGTCTAGAGTGCTAAAAGTGAAAAGCGCAAAAAAGAGGCCAATGTTCACAGCCTCCTGCTAAATTACTGTACATAGCAACACCTTACACCACTACTCAAGAGTTATGACATAAACACTGCACTGGACATATAACTGTAAAAACAAAACTGGTTTACTGTGTGGTTTGTTAGGAAGGATCAATCACAGCTAATCACAGATCAATCCACTCTTACCAAGTTAAGTAAATTAGATTTTGTTATTTGATTATGCATATTACATTCAGAAGAAGCCAGAAACACATGTGAGCATGTCACATTTGCAGTGTGAACGCTACTGAAGGAATGTCAAACAATTGTATTTCTTTTTCAAACTAATCATGATTACAGTGTAGATGTAATCATGACTTGTGCTATCTGTTTATGACCTCTTTACCAAATACTTTTATCAAAGTGATTTATTTGTAAACTAGAGCATTTTAGCATTTGCATTACTTAACTAACTCCACATATAAGGTTTTTTTCTGGCACAACCGGTACAGCATAGTACTTGTGGTGCAGAGTACTCAGAGATCAGGCTGTGGACAGGTGAGCATGAGCTTAGTATACACTGTCCTTCAGGCTTTAGCCAGCATTCCTTTCAGTTATACACTCTCTATATTAGACTTTTTCTGTTCAGTTTTTCTGTTCAGAACTTTTGTTTCATGTCATCAAATATTTCATAGTACAATACCATCTTCTATAATACCATCTAAGGTCTTCTATTCAAGATTCCCCTTCAAGAGCTCGAGCTGCGTCAGAAACGCTTTGGGAACACGTCTGCGTGACTGCATTTTGAAGCACATATGAAATCAGTCCAGAGTGGCGAGACGTCACGGACGGGGTGACGTAGCGACCAGGAAGCTTTAAAAACGCATCCGGTGAAAGTTTTCTGTGTTGTGTCCATCTAAATCCCTTTATGCCATATAGAAATGGCGAGTGATAAGTTGGACAAGCAGCGTTTTAGTCAGTGTGTTCCTCCCTGCCCGTGTTTCATTACAGGCGGAGATACACATGAGAGGGCTGCATTGGGACTGGGATCCTGCGGGTCCCGCGGGCCCGAAAGCCAATCTCGCGGGATTGGGCAGTTTCACCTTTACTGCGGGCGGGAGTGGGTGGTCACAAAAATATAGGGCGGGTCCCACTGTCCCACAGTCCTGTGGCCGTGATTTGGCACATATAGAATGATGGAGTTACATAAACACTAGGCTTGCTGTGGTAGTTGGTGTTACATGGTGTTTGATAAAAAATTATATTACTTGCCCACCCGCGGCACCTCGTCGTTTTTTTTTTTGTTTTTGTTTTTTATAGAAATAAAAATAATTTAGTTCAGATGGAAAATGTATGCTACACTAAAATGAAAACATCTGTTCTACTTCATAGTACAGCCTGGGTTGCCAGGTCTGCCAGGTCAAAACCAGTCCATTCCAGTCAAAAACAGCCCAATGTACTGCAATGACCATATCCCAAATATCAAAACTCAAAATATGTTGTTTACATACCTAAATTACATATTTTACAGTCACTGTTATGCTCATTGATCATAACCACAGCTCAACAGTGGCCCTCCTTAACAAAACGTACTTGACAACCCTGCATCCACGAGCTACAGGAGTCAGATTTGACTGATCACGTGTCAAGAGGAAGGAGAGATGACTGAAAAGACCATGGTGAAGGATTCGTTGCTCAACAAATCATGAGCTCATTAACAAATCTTATCTTGTAAGATGTGCTTCCTTTACACAGTGCGCGTGATCGGGAAATCGAAAGTGAAAGCGAACAATGAGCGCTCATTCAAAAGCAGTTTAAATACCGCGCATACTGATAGCGGATCCCTGATGCACGAAAAATATACTAGGGCCTATACAATATTGCAGGAGTGGGCGGGACTGGACACAAAAATCATGGGAGTGGGCGGGACACACACGTTGTGGGAGCGGGCGATAATGGTCATAAATTCAGCGCGAGCGGGATCAAGAAAACAGTCCCACGCAGGGCTCTAATACACATGATCTTTGCATTGCTTGTCTTGGAGCATGGTGCTCTTTGAGGAGAGTGCACGGGTTCGCGATCCACGTAGTTTTGGTACAGCAGCTGCCGAGGCAGAGCGTCGACTGAGATTGTGGGGATCGAAGATGGATCTAGTGCAGGGGTCCTTTCTTCGCCCTCACCCTCTAGATCCAGTGCTCGCTCTCTGGGTTCGGAAGCACGCTCTACGGTTTCTTCTCCCCGGAGTGAGAGCACGTTGCTTTGCCTCTTCCTCTGAGGAGGTTGATATGGAGAGCATTGAACAGGATGAGGCTGGGGACTCGTCACCTCAGTCCATCCAGTATGAGGAGCTGTTTGAGGTGGTGACTTGTGCTGTGGCTAAATGAAAAATCGACTGGCTGGCCGAGAAGCAGGAAGATCGTCCTAAAAGCAAGCTAGAAAACCATTTCCTGCATTCTAATTCACCTACTCCACATCAGAGCCTTCCTTTCTTCCCTGATCTCCACACTGAGGTCTCAGGAGATCAGTCTGTCAACCCTGCCACCTCCGGTGCTTCAGGGTAGGGATGCATCGATCAGATACTCAGTATCGGTATCGGCTCTGATACTGGCATTTTCTGCCGGATCTGGTCTATCAGCCAGATGAGACCAATCTAAATCCAATATTGTGCATGTACTATTTTGTGTTTCCATTCAGCATTCAAACTGTGTGTCGCATTCGTTTATACAGTCAAAACAATGAAACTCTCTTCAAGATTGCACAGTAACTCAAATTTAAAAATGTTAAAAGAAAAGGCTGAATAAACTATTGCACAGATATAATACACTATGCATCAATATCTCTTTCCTTTGTGATTTGAACTTATCTATGCGGAGCTGCTTGCTGTGACTCCATGTTACTTCAAGTGCATTATTTTGTGCACGGGATGTGCATAAGCGCTTTGTGTTGCTTCAATTGCATCATTCTGCGCACAGGATGCACATAAGCGCTATGATAGGACAGAAGAAGAAAGGCTATTAATAATCTAATGTATAGTACAGTAATGGAGGCAGCAACATATGATAGATAGGACTCCTATCATAAGTTGCTGCCTCATTACTGTGCTATACGTTTAAAAGAAATGTCTTTTCATTTTATAGTATATATTTATTTATATATATATATATATATATATATATATGACGATCAGGTTAACACAGAGAAGTATACAGTAGAAAGTCTACATTGATTAAAAAAAACAAAAAACAAGTGTGCTGGTATCGAATCGGATTGGTATCATCCAATACTCAGAATTTTCTGGATCGGATCGGATTAGTTCCGAAAAATTTTTATTGTTGTATCCCTACTTCAGGGCACAGCGGTCTACAGCGAGCACAGTTCTCAGTGTCTGTCCGAAAACATATGGCTCTGGGAAGCTTGTATTCCTGAGGCTACATCTGTATGCATTTCCCCTGATTGCTCTGCTCCCGGAAGTTCTGGAAAGAGTCTGCCAAGATGGGGGTCAGTCTTCTGCTAGTAGCCCCATTCTGGCCGGCCCGAGTATGGTTCTTGGAGCTTGTGTCCCCTCTCGACAGGTCTCCATGGGAGATTCCGATCAGGAGGGACCTTCTGACTCAGGCAGGCAACACAATTGTTCATCCTCGCCCGGAGTTGTGGAAACTGTGGATGTGACCTCTGAGGGGGCACAACTCATAGCTTCTGGTCACTCAACCGAGGTTGTTGAGACCATTTTCCACTCCCGAGCTCCCTCCAAAAGCCTTCAGGCCGTTCTGTGGCCCCATCATGTCTTGACTTTGCACCAGGAATGAAAGCCTTCTTGCACCTGAGGCCGGGCTATGTGCCAAAGAAGCCCATTGTTGACCCACAGCTCATAGTGCTGCAGGCATTCTGTCCTCCTCTCTTCCAGGAGCCAAACCAGGAGAAGCTTAATTTGGTGTTTCTAATTCGAGCACTGGACACCTATGTCCACAGAGCTGCCCTGTGGAGGAAAAATTATCAACTTTTTTGTCTCCTTTGGTCCACCCGAGAGAGGTCTCCCGGCAACCAAGCAGACATTAAGCTGGTGGACAGTTGAGGCTATCTCCCTGGCTTACGAATCCTCTGATCTCCCCTTTCCTCTGGGAGTCAGGGCCCACTCAACTAGAGGTATGGCAGCATCTAAAGCCCTTCTGTCAGGTGTTTCACTACACAACATCTGTGATGCGGCAGGCTGGTCATCCCCACTCACATTTACAAGGTTTTATAACCTAGATGTGGGAACTACTCCAGGCTCTAGAGTGCTTTTGTCTTAGATGTGCATGTAGGTTTTCACACTAGACAGGCATTTGTCGGCATGGTGGAGTTGGTATTCTCGTTCCCAAAGCACTTCCGATGCAGCTTGAGTTCCTGAAGGGGAACATCCCTAGGTTACGACTGTAACCATGGTTCCCCGAAGGGAACGATACACTGTGTCGCCCTACCATACCTCCTGCATCCCTGTGAGTGCTTGCTTCAACTTACCAGAAGCTAGCGTTGTTTTTACCGGATGCATTTTTAAAGCTTCCTGGTTACTACTTCACCTTGCTCATGAAGTCTCGCCACTCTGATTTCACATGTGCTTTAGTACGCAGTCATGCAGATGCATTAGTCCACCTCCGAAAGGCTCAAAAAATAAAGGGAAAAAAGTAAATTAAAGTTCTGGAGTGGCCTAGTTCTGATTTGAACCCAAACCCAATTGAGATGCTGTGGCAGGACTTTAAATGGGTAGTTCATAGTTGAAAACCCTCCAATGTGGCTGAACTAAAGTAGTTATGCAAAGAAGAGTGGGAAAAAAATTCCACCACAGTACTGTAAAATGATTGTATATATTGCATCAATAAAAATAAATAAATAAATAAATAAAATACTTACTGTATGTGTTTATTCTAGTTGCCTTTGTTTTATGTTGTATTTACTTTGAAGATCTACACCTATCTACCAAGTATGAAATACAAACAAAATTAGAAAAATACAAAAAGAAAAACATTTTAAAAGCACTGTATAGCTTTTAGGCTGATGATACACAGGTCAACTTTTTGAGCAATTTTGCCGGGCAACTTTTTTTGAGGAATGTTTCTTGGGCACTTTCCCACTGAGAATGGGTAACAAATTTCTATCTGGATACTTCAGATCGGTCGTGGGCCCTGTGTATCATCAGCCTTAGTTGTGTTTAATTTACATTTAAGTTAAGTTAACTCGGTAAACTACTTGCCTGTAGCTTCGCAAACTACATTTTCAAAGTAGCTCCCTCTACACTATTTGTATTCATCATTTTACATAGTGTACTTCCTACTGAGGACCTCACACTACTCCTAATATCTTTAAAAGATCTAAAACCATCTTTGGTAAATGCAGTCATCTGTTCTTTCCCACAAGCACTCATAATATCAATTCCAATACATTATTGGATTTTTTGTTTCCAGATGGACTGACAAAAACTCCCCTCGACTCCTGGAAGTTGTTTGCAGTTGGCCAAACTGATTGGATCTTTTCATTTTCACCACTGCTTTCCAGTTTTGTGTAAAATATACATCAGACAGCCAGTCGACAGACAGCGGCTGGTCCGTGGCAGTGCCATCTGAGCATCAGACTGTGGACAATTTCAAAGGTAAAGTCCGCTATTATGCTTCTACCAAAAATTCCTTTCCCACAGCGCAAGGATTCTCTTAGCATACAGTCTATCATGATAGCCCCTTGTCTATAAAGCATACAAAGAAAAAGATGTCTAGCCTGCGAGGTTCTGCCAACATATGTAAGTCAAGCACAGACTAAAAATGAGGGCATACAGTATATATTATTACACCCCCTCAGATCTAACCTGAGACCTCCATTGCATCAAACCAAATAGATTATGTGGGGAAGTGAAGCAAAAACCTTACAGCAAAAACTCAAGAGGCACTTTGCATAAAAAAGAAACCTGCTGCATACAATAACAATTTAAAAAGCATTAGAAAATCTCACAAGGCATGCTCTGTGTTGGATGTGTTGAGAGAGGAAAACAGGTAAAGCCAGTGCAAACTTTACATGATTTTTATCACACTTTAAATCTCAAGAATATTTCAGAGATGAAAACAAATTTCTTTTTTACAGTAATAAACAAATATTTTACAACCAAATCAAACAGTGCTGGATGTGTAAAAGAAAACCACAGGGGACAGTGGGTATGAGCTCTCAATGGGACAGTTGGTACCAAAGTATTTTCTGGCTATCCTGCAGTGTGACTGCTGCTATGTTGTTTAAATAGGAGCATTACATTCACTTCTACATATTACTGTACTATCAAAATTACCTAAATGCTTTTAAAATCCCCCTTTTCAATCCATGAAAGACTCCAGATAAGAGGAAATGGGGATTCCATAAGGGATTTCTTAGGTTTGTGTGGTATCGTTGCTATTCTGCATGTATAAGAGGATGGAATGAACAAAAAATTTTGCCAGAAGACCTACCTTGTCTTTTACCCAAGATCTCATTGTGGTTATATTGTAAAATTTCTGTTTTTGTTTGTGTATGTGCTATATAGGATCAACATATTTCTCACCTCTCTGAGCGAAAGGAGTATGATTATCTCTCAAATGACAGGTAATTTTGGGGTTATTTTGTCCCCAATATACAGTGGGGGAAATATTTATTTGATCCCCTGCTGATTTTGTAAGCTTGCCCACTTACAAAGAAATGAAGGGTCTGTAATTTTTATGGTAGGTTTATTTTAACAGATAGAGACAGAATATCAACCAAAAAATCCAGAAAAAACACATTATATAAAGGTTAGAAATTGATTTGCATTTCAGTGAGTGAAATAAGTATTTGATCCCCTACCAACCAGCAAGAATTATGGCTACCACAGATGGTTATGTGCCCATGTGGAACACAGATTAGTCCTGTCACCTTAAGAAGTTACTCCTAATGTCAGCTCGTTAGGTGTATAAGACATCAATCCACACAATCTGTATCTTCCATTCCAACCTCTCCCACCACCATGGGCAATACCAAAGAGCTGTCAAAGGATGTCAGAGACAAGATTGTAGATCTGCACAAGGTTTGAATGGGCTACAAGACCACTTGTAGGAGACAACTATTGGTGCGATTATTTGAAAATGGAAGAAATACAAAACAACCATCAATCGGCCTTGGTCTGGAGCTCCGTGCAAGATCTTGCCTCATGGGGTAAGGATGATCATGAGAAAGGTAAGGGATCAGCCCTGAATTACACGGGAGGAGCTTGTTAATGATCTTAAGGCAGTTGGGACCACAGTCACCAAGCAAAACATTTGTAACACACTACGCCGCAATGACTTCCAGCATGACAATGACCCGAAACATTGTCAACAAAGGAGTGGCTCAAGAAGAAGCACATTAAGGTCATGGCCTAGCCAGTCTCCAGGCCTCAATCATATAGAAAATCTGTGGATGGAGCTGAAACTTCGAGTTGCCAAACGACAGCCAAGAAACCTTAAGGATTTAGAGAGGATCTGTAAAGAGGAGTGGATCAAAATCCCTCCTGAGATGTGTGCAAACCTGGTGACCAACTACAAAAAACATCTTACCTCTGTGCTTGCCAACAAGCGTTTCTGCATCAAGTACTACGTCATGTTTTGCTTGGGGATCAAATACTTATTTCACTCACTGAAATGCAAATCAATTTCTAACCTTTATATAATGTGTTTTTTTCTGGATTTTTTGGTTGGTATTCTGTCTCTATACATTAAAATAAACCTACCATAAAAATTACAGACCCTTCATTTCTTTGTAAGTGGGCAAACTTACAAAATCAAATAAACATTTCCCCCACTGAAGTGCAGTCCAGGGAATTTTAGCTGTTTTTTGGCACTTTGCTACTTCAGGGTTGTTAATGTTCCATGTAGCACCTTCAAAACTTTATTTATCCAAAAACCAAAGAATGTGGTGTCAAAGTAGTCCAGCAAATGGTTTCATCATCATCATGTGTAAATCTCCCAGCAAACCCCCAACTGACACAACTGACACAAATTAAACAAATTCAGTACTAACAATCTGCCCAATTAGATGAATAAGTCAGAGATGATGAGGCACATCTGATTCGCATATTTCTTTCATTAACTGGCTCACCCAGATTTTTTGAGTTTGACAACATCAAAAGCGATCACAATTTTACAAAGCAGAATATTTGTGTTTAATAATTGTGCTAGCTAGCTTCAAGAACAGCAGATTAAAAAAGAAATAAATATTATTAAACCTGAAACTATTCAAATTATTTTATGGAATATTAAAGGTCTTTATAGTTTCAATTAATGTACTGTTTTATAACCAGTTTAGCATTATATGATTAATTTATAATAAATCAAAACAAATTTCTCTTTTATTTATTTATTTATTTTGCATTACATAATGAAATTGGATGAGCTCAGTGTCGATTTATTTTTGGCTAATTGTTTTTTCCTGAATTTGAATGTGTGCAAAGGATTGTGGGTGTTGGAGTACAAGTACTTGATGGATCCTTCTAAATAAGCCGAATGAAGGACGCAAAATAAAGGCTGCTTTCGAAGGATCCTTCAAATTAAGACGGCCTTCGGTGGCACCTGATGACATGGCAGCCTAGATATACAGCCTTTTTATGATGCAGCCTTCTGAATGAGAAGCACCCATTAAATGGTTTTCAGTTTGACGATAGTCAATGGCAATAATATTCAAATGAAATATAAATAGAGACAAATTTTTCTGGCCCTTCTCTTATAAAATAGCATTTATTTTGTTGTAATTTTCAAATGTAACTCACTCCAAAATGAATGTTTAATGGCAAACATGCTGAAGATTAGTGGACAGACTATCAATTTATAAAGTGATAAGCTGTTTACTCACAAAAGGTCAGTGTAATGAATTCAGTGTATTTAAGCCTCTCCTACACTGACACCCATTAAATAAAGAAGAAGAAGAAGAAGAGGTTGGAGGACATCAATTTTGAATCATAAATCCATAAAACTGGCTAGTGAGTTGATATGCATTACCCGCCAGGTTTGATTTTCATCCGCATTTTGAACAGTGTTAAAACCCCTTTTATACTGCAGAAAACAGTTGATATTTTCCCAGAAACATACAGCACAATACAATGCAGTGAATGTTGTGCATGTGTGGGAGAGATGGAGGGGAAAATTAAGATGAAGGTGTAAAGATTAGCAGTGTGCCCTCTGGATCGAACTCCCCTCATTCTTTCCAAACCTGTGCACCTTATTTTTCAAAAATGATTATGCCAACCTCAACGAAATGTGAAAATAATGAAAGTGACAAGTTGATGAATTAACGAATTAGACGAAAAGACACTGGGCAATTGTAGCTGTATGATGCTTCATTGGTCACAGGGATTGTTCATATGCAGCAGTGTCGTAGACTCAAACTCTTACAAACACAGCTGAGCTAGTGAAAGAACCTATGGCTACACTCCATTCAATCAATATGAAATAGCAGCAAACCCATCTTACCAAACAGTGAATAGCGTGTGATCCAGCATAATATTGATTCAGTCTGTTAAAGCGGTACACCCTGATGGGCTTCACTCTGTGACTTAGAAGTGAAATGCCAGTTTGGCTGAATAGACACTTTGTAATTGTGTAAAGAATAATGTCATAATATTGAAAAATGTAAAAGTGTTAACTGGTTAATAGACCTACATGAGCAAATCAGCATGCTATGTACCAACATATATGCACAACAAACATTTGCATGTTGGACATCATGTGTGAGAGTGTGTCTGCTTGCGTGTTTATATACTGTACATTTATATAAGCACGCAAACACCATGGAACTGGCAAATGTTGGGACCTGGGCAATTAGGACTATTTAGTAATTTGGCAGCTGTTATAAGGATGTAGTCAATTTGTAGCTGCTGGTAACCAAAGATATACAGTAGGGCTCTTCAACTCTAGCTACTGTCCTGCAGAGTTTAGCTCCAAAGCCAATTAAATACACCTGAACAAGTTAATCAAGGTTTTTCTGCCCACTAGAAAGTCATAGGCTGGTGGGTTTGATCTAAAGTTGGAGCTAAAGGATAGCACACCCATATTTTTATTTTACTTTTTCTAAGCTTTCCTCCTGCTGTGGAACACAAAAGAAGATATTTTGAATAATGTTTCAGCATTTTTTCCCCCCATGTCAAGTCAATAGGGTCCAAAACAACATGGACATTGCATTACATGGACAATTTTTCAAAATTATCATTTTTGTGTGTGTGAACGATCCCTTTAATGCTATTTAACAAAGTATAATTAATAGTCCTTAAAGTTAAACTGTGTGAGTGTGTGTATACAGACACACATCCCACATTTACATACATGCATACATTTTACATTTAAATATATATGAATGCAGCATAAAGAAATGTATCCAATTAAATTTAAACTGGCTTAATTATGTATAGGGCTTCCTGAAGTCATTCAGACAACTTGCTAATGGACAAAACAAAAAAAAAGTTATAGGCCTTAAATGGACAGGCACCTTCATATCTGTCTGATCTTTTGATTTCTAAGGTCTTCAGACCAGAAACTTTTACTGGTCCTTAGGACTAGGCTGAAGAAAAAGTTTTTTTGAAAAAGCTGGACCTAAAATGTGAAACTTTCACTTCCTTTCCTTTCAGACCTTTCTCAATAGAATCTCCTTGAAGCAAAACTAAAAATCTATCTCTTTGAGAAGGCTTATTGTAATCTGGGTCTTAATGGGGATAGTCTAAGCATTAATTACAAGTGTTTGTGTTGTGTTTTAATCTTGTACTAGACAATGAGGATGACAAGACAAGTCCCCCCTGTAATTAGAAATGGCCAAACTGTCCCTTCAATGTTTCATATTTTCTAGATTCTGCTCTGCTGCACTCCATTATGTTCTCCTCTGTTTGTTGCTGGCAACAAAATGTTTCTTTTAAACATTTAAAAGTTACATTTTTACATTGGTCTACCTCAGCGGTCTAACAGCACTTATCAATGTCAATTTGTTTTAAAGGCACAATATGTAAGATTTTCTTAACACAATATCCAAAAACTACTTGCACAGAATTATATATTTCATGCAGTTGTGTATTTATGTTATCCCAAGGATTTGTTAATCCAGAGAAATTCCAATTTTAAATAATGGCTCGTCCCTGGTCATTGTCGCCTATCAATGACGTAATATCCGCACTATCCTCAGTTTCCACTTGTAGAATCTATGGCAACACACGGACACAAATGCTGCTGTACAGTTAAACTAAATCCATTACGGCTGTCGCGAATAAAATGAAAATGAAATGAAAAGTGTTGACCGCAGCATTAAATTTAGATCTGCTCAATGTTGTGCCATGATTTTTTACGCGTTTTTTCAATGTTGCGCATTATAACCAATCACACACGAGTGTGTTGAGCTTATGAATGCAATGGCCAATCAGAGGCATTCAGATGTGTTTTTTGTTTACTGCATGCACTGGCTGACTGAATTCAGCGCTCATGCGAACTCTCTCATCATAATCAACAAAGTGCAGATGTACATATGATGTAAGAGATTAATTCATAAAACCGTGTATAGACAGCTTTACTGATTATAAGGGGAGTTTTTTGAGAGTTCTTAAACTCGCGCTAGACTTCAAGTCAGTCATAATGTTCTTTCACAATGTAAATGTTCTTTGCTCGCATTCTTTGTATTATCCATTCGCTGTTTCAATAACTGTGGAAGGTACAGGTAATAAAAAAATAATTAATTACCTCGTCCGTGAACATCCTGCTTCATTGCGTCATCAAGCTTCGCCTTTGTTATTGTTTTGAAAATGCGAACTCTAGTGGCGAAAACTTACATATTGTGCCTTTAAGCTGCATGTGATGCATGTAATTAATAACTGAATGTGATGAGACAAAACATTAACGGAGCGTATTCAACATATTAGGTATGTTAGGTAGTGTTAATGTGTGCATATTTTAAAATAAAAATATTAAATAGACTCAATTTTGATTTAATGTTGACTGAGCAAATTAAATCCATCAAAACCTTCTATATTGAGTGATAGTACATTTTTGCATTGTGTGAAAAAAGTAAAGGATCATTTCTGTTGATAATTGTACAACTGCACAACACTAGCACTGCATGCATCATTTATCCTTCACTTCTTTGTTGCCAATTAAATACCTGCAAATCTAACTAACTAACTAACAAATCTAACATGTTTCCTTAATGTCATCATTCAAGTGCTAGGCATATGAAAGTAATAGCTGTAAGTGGGAAATATCAAGTAGGAATTTCCTTCATCATATGTGGATTGGAATGTAGCATTAGAGCCTTGCTCAAGGGTTATGCTCAAAAACAATCCCTTTTGAACCTGCTACTTTTTGGTTACCAGCCCAGATGCTTAACAACTTAGGTGACACAACTTAGTGGTTCACAAACAATTTCTGTACATTTTTTAGATACAAAAGCCAGCGAGAGTTCTTTTAAGAGTGACCTTGTCCAAGTGCCAAATACAGGGTGTCAAAGTGAAAGCTTTATGCATATATGACATGTCAATAGTAAGACATAACACTGTAATGTGCGACATGAAGGCATAGCATAGATGACAGCAAGGTAATATCTTACTTCCCTATGCAACACTTGCATCTCTTCTGTCAAGCACTCACACAGTCACAGAGGAATGCTTTATTGCCCAAATAATTATGTGATCCTTCAAATCACACTTTGCAAAAAAAACAAAAAAAACAATGTACTGTACAAAATGAAGGTAGATAAGAGAAAACCACTATATTTCCATATTCGCTGACCTTTTTTATATAGTCTGTCTGAAATTAAACTATAAGAATATTTCAAAATGACAACCAGGATTATTGTCTGAGATGAGTTTTACTCCTCTATATTGCTTCAACAAAATTGACTTTTCCTCTCATTTGAGGAGATAAGTGCTTTCAAGGACATACTATTTCATTAGTATGATTATCCATGCTATATCTTCCACCTCTATCCAGATCTTCAGGAAATTAAAATCTTAGCAAATATAACTAATTTGTAGACATGTGGCTATGTAAGTCATCATTCCTTCAATGTGTAATTGAGGGGGAGTTGCAATGTTAGCTTAGGCGAGTTTGAAAATTATCCCTGCATTTTGGCCTAAACAGTCATCCTACCATTTTAGATCCCACTCTATATTGCTTCAACAAAATTGACTTTTCCTCTCATTTGAGGAGATAAGTGCTTTCAAGGACATACTATTTCATTAGTATGATTATCCATGCTATATCTTCCACCTCTATCCAGATCTTCAGGAAATTAAAATCTTAGCAAATATAACTAATTTGTAGACGTGGCTATGTAAGTCATCATTCCTTCAATGTGTAATTGAGGGGGAGTTGCAACGTTAGCTTAGGCGAGTTTGAAAATTATCCCTGCATTTTGGCCTAAACAGTCATCCTACCATTTTAGATCCCATGCAAGAGCACAGTTTGAGTGCTTGTGTTAATGTACTTCCTGTTGAAACAGGAAGCTATGGCGGGGCTTTTTCAAGCAGGCTAAAATAGTCAGTATGCTTTAGTTTACTTCTCATTGGCATAGTCAGAGGCTTTCCGTTCAAAAGACATTTTATTGGGCCAAAAATTTGAGATACCACTGAATTCGTAGTCATCAGGAACTTTAAATCACTTTCCTGGAAGAAAAGACTGCACATTTTAAATGTGCATTTCATGGAATAATCCATGTATAACTTCAAAATAACCAGTGTCACCTATAATTACATAATTAGTTCCATAGCTTCGAATAAAATTATGAAATTGCATTAATCCATGGTGTTGAAAGACACCTTAATCTTCTGAATAAATGGAAATCCAAGCCTTTTATTAATTTTAGGAGTTTTTGCACATGGGAAAGTGTGTGTTGTTAGCAGTGGTAGGGGAGACTACTCTCTGAGTTGAAGTCTTTACCTCCTGCAAGTATAACCAGTTGGTTTCACACTGCCCTTTATGTAGCCCTATTGACTGTGTTGCTCACCATTTTGTTTAAATTAGAATGGCTATTATTAACACTAGCGCTATCTTAAAGGTCAGACACTTCCTGTGAAGGAATCCCAGGGGTTATCATCAAAGCCAAGTTCCTCTGAAACAAAGCGAAAATATTCTCTAAAAGGAAGCGCAGAGTTAAAAGCAACATTTAACATGAATTTGCTAAGTCAGAGCATTAACAAACGCATATAACAATTATATTTGGACATTATCCAGTAAACATGCCATCAAAATACAATACAAATACAGAAAACATGGAATTGGGTAAGCTTGTATGTAAAGAAAATGTAGAAAATGTTAATTGACTGCATATTGGCTACAGATTGGACAAAATGGTGTTAGCAGTAGTAAAAATAAATAAATAAATGAATTAAAAAGAAAGAAAGAAAGAAAGAAAGAAAGAAAGAAGGGTTATCTCTGAAAGGTGTCAGATTACAAAGGTAAATTGGTTTGAGAACATTTTGTGTTGATGACATCAAAACCTTCAAGCAAAACTTTTACTGGGCAACCCATTCAGCCATCTGAGGACAAAAGGGGGGATT
>NW_015638979.1:358893-384558 GCF_001515625.1 Sinocyclocheilus rhinocerous | reverse complement strand
TCTCTTAATTGAACTGTTCACTAAATTGTTGTTGTTCCATTAAAGGAATTTGCAATAAAATGTGTAACAAATTAGAAAAAAATGCAAGCTCTCTAGTTCTATTTTAAGAATACATCCTGTAGCAACATATTCAAAACAGACCATTGTACATTAGCTCTTAGATACATGTATCTGTCATGATGAATGTATATGCTTGCAAGAAGTTTCATAATGTTTTATGAAAGTCATTTCATTACAAATTGCATGGCTACTATGCTAAAATCAGTTTGAGACTATGATAGCGTCATTGTACATCTCACTTCCATGGTGCTTTTTTAAGACTCATCTGAAATGATTCAATGGGTATCAATAGACCTGTCCTACTTTCCGCTCACAGAAAAATGCACTAACGTGTGTGTGTGTGTGTGTGTGTGTGCACAGAAGATATTCTGTGCTGTGTTAAATCTATGTCATAAAGCGCACTGACCAAACTAAATATATCTGAAGTTACACTTACTGTGATGCTTTTGAATGTCACGCATAAATGCATTAAGCAATTCGGTATTGTGCAATCCATGAAATCTCATTTTCATTTATTGATTTTTGCCAAACATCTTGAAAATGATCTGCCGGGAGCTAAAGCCAAACATCTGCAGGTATGCAATAAAGCCAGCTTTCAAAACCTGTTTATTCTTAGTTTTGTTGAGCATTACATCCGGTATTAGTGGATTGTGTCCAATACCCCTTCTGTCTATAGGCATGGAAAGGTTTAGATTGGATAAAAACTTGATTTGACATATTAATCATGTTTTTCTTCCTTCCGACAAAACACTCGAGGTCCTTTCCATTTCCTCAATATACTTGGGCTTTGACTGGCATGTAATTTCAAGAAACTTGAAAAACGTAAATTCTGATAGAACAGGTGTTGAAAGAATAGCATCATTTTGACAAGCTCCTACTTGAATGATTGCAGGTTGATACGATTGTGATGCAGTCCTGGATAATGGTAATTTGAGTGCCACCTGAACTAAGAATTGAATGACACATGACGGCCTGACACATAACTGCTTAGCCGAGTCCAAATCCCTAATGTGAAGCCTAATCACATCCACTGTGCTATTTAGTCAGACTTAGGACTTTAACT
This sequence comes from Sinocyclocheilus rhinocerous, assembly GCF_001515625.1. Lineage (NCBI taxonomy): Eukaryota > Metazoa > Chordata > Actinopteri > Cypriniformes > Cyprinidae > Sinocyclocheilus > Sinocyclocheilus rhinocerous. Next base: position 383,435 of record NW_015638979.1, on the reverse strand, counting down.
AACAGCTCACAGAATTGATGCTTCTTCAGTGCTTTGCCTCAGTTGACAACCTAAATCATCGTCCAATTGCTAAATATATTTCTGTATCTTTTCATGTGTCAGAGGTGTGGATAAGTGGTTTGGAGAAGGGATGGATAGAGTTTTGTTCACAGTTTTCAAAGATGAGTGTATGTCACACACACAGTCTGTCTTTTGGCAAATGCCAAATTAGAATTTTTTACCCAGTTTACACATTAATTTGTGCCAATGTATTATTTGCTTGTGTTTGACTTGAACAACCTTTTCCAACTCAAGATAACTGAAGAATCTTCTCCTTTTCAAAGTTTTCATACTACCTATGGACAATTATAATTTCATTTTATCATTCGTCTTTAGTAATGTTTTATAACAATTTTATTGATGCAAAACCTTCAAAAAATGTTCTTGTACTATATATTTTGGTTTGTGTCGAGCTCCAAATAAAAAGTGAATGTAATGAAATTAATTAACCTTCATTTGTGTGTGTGTGTGTGTGTGTGTGTATACACTATTTCCAGAACAAATCCACAATGTATCATGATACTGTATTGTGAAATAAAATCACTTTTAATGAGAAAAAGTAGGGGTGTTTGTCTCATGCCAGTTTACAGACTGAATATTTTTTATAGAGACTGATATTTTTTTAACTGAGAAAATCTGAAGAAAAAAATTTTTAGTAATGTTTATTTCTCAGAAGACCCCCAGTTTTATTCCTATGCATGTGTATTTGGGAGAAAAAGCCTGTGTCTAAAGATTTGTAACTTTTGGTGCAATAAATACAAATTGAATCAACACATATCCTGAGAGACCAGTGTATCAATCCATAAATTGTGCACTTCTCTGACAACGAATATTTTTTATAGAGACTGATATTTTTTTTAACTGAGAAAATCTGAAGAAAAATTTTTTTAGTAATGTTTATTTCTCAGAAGACCCCCAGTTTTATCCCTATGCATGTGTATTTGGGAGAAAAAGCCTGTGTCTAAAGATTTGTAACTTTTGGTGCAATAAATACAAATTGAATCAACACATATCCTGAGAGACCAGTGTATCAATCCATAAATTGTGCACTTCTCTGACAACGAGGCCATTTTTCATACTTGATCCATGCCCTGTCTTTGCCTGTTTGTTTGTGTTTTTGTGTGTGTGTGTGTGTGTGTGTGTGTGGATCAATTCTAATCTCAGTCACTGGAGATACAGCAAAGCAACACTGTATGATTTTGGATGGTGGCTGTCCAAAATAGGTGCAATGCAAGAAAATATAAATAAATAGAAGACTGAAAAGTGGCAAATGCACACAATTTGTGTTCTTCTTTCCACTTGAAGATACTTCAATGACACTCAGATGGATAATCTACTTTTGTAGCACAGATAACACTAAAGATACCTTACATACTAGATCTGTCTACTTCACTTCAGGACAGAGGAGAAAATTTGTAGTCACCTAAAGAAAAATACCTGTATTCTCACATATAGCCCAAATGGAATCTGCACACTTTTTGCCATTGTCTCTGCTGATATAGAGAGAAAATCTGTAGAATGGATTTAAACATAGTAAAGTGTATCAAACTGAATGTAATAGAGTCTTATTGGTAGCATTATCAAAACAGTAAAAATGTTTATTAAACAAGGGGCGTAGTATACAGTATGCTAAACTTTGTGATTGACATGTTCTGCAGAGGCTATTTTGGGGCATAAATATGTCTTTCTCCATCACTTCAGAGTTTTGACGGTTGAATGTGTGCATTCTTGGCAACATAAAAAAGTGAATAAGTCATCAATACATTTTAGGATGTACCACTGGTTTACTGCTAAAAATATACAAATATGGTTATATATAGAAATGCATCAAACTAAAAAAATAATTCAATAGAAATATAATTATAATATATTATATAAATGGTAACACTTTAGTATAGGGACAAATTCTCACTATTAACTAGTTGCTTATTAGCACACTTATTCTTAACATATTGGCTGTTCATTAGCACTTATAAAGCACATATTCTGCATGACCATATTCTACATCCCTAGTCCTACCCAATACCTAAATTTAACAACTAATTTACTAACTATTAATAAGCAGCAAATTAGGAGTTTATTGAGGCAAATGTCATAGTTAATGGTATGTTAGTAGCGAGAATTGGACCTTAAAATAAAATTACCATTTAAATAACTCAAACATTTTGTGCACTAGTTTTTAATGTACACAAGTGCAAAAACAGGACAGGCTGCAAATGAGTTGAATTTACAAATATATATATATATAGCTGTTGAATCCCTTTTAATGGTTTCATATTTTCTACTGGTAGAGAAAAACACACAAAAAGGCCAACAAAATCATAATGATTACATTGATAGCTGTTCAGGCTGCAAATGCACGGCATTACTACTATCTCTTGCATTACTAATATCTCTCTTTGTAGGCTGTTAAAAAGCTTGCCTCTCTCCTTTGTATTACACAAACTAATCCACTTGTCTCTAAAAAAAAAAAAATTTGATTATGACTTTTTCTAACTATTAATGCTCTAGTTTGCACCTAGCAATCAGAACACCTCAACAATGCCTTACTGCCCAGCAACTCTAAACAATTTAGTAATAAGCTAGCAACAACATAAAAGGCCTTAACATCCGCCTAGCAATGCCTTAGTAACCACTTAGAAGTTAGAACACACTAGTAACTGCCTACCAACTTTTCATAAAACCTCAACAACAACTTAGCTGTTTCAAGATATAAACATTCAGTCGTAAATATAACCTTTAAATCGGTGTAGACTTTCAGACTAAACTTTGTCAAGTCAATGTTTACATTTTGTCTTGAAGAACTTTGTTTTTCATTAGTAGTTGTATTTATTTATTCATTTATTTATTTATTTATTTATGAATGGCTTAGATGATTTGTGTTAATGATGTGGTCCATTTTCTGGCCCACCTTCACTGTGACCACAACCTGGTGTTCTAATTATTCTCACACTGTTCAATTTCTGCCTAGCCCTGAGGTTTTTCAAACATTATACATCACTGAACATTGGTTTTATTTATGTTTTTAAGTAAGCCTGACTATGGTGATGCCCCCCCCCTCTTTTTAAATTCCCCATCTCTATTGCTCTCATCAGATTATCTCCCTACTTTCCAGGTTTTGGAATTATCTTTACAATCAACCCCTCTGGATATTCTTCATGGCATGAGGAAAATACTGATGAGCTGAGCATTGTGTTTCTGGAAATGGCAAAAGGTAGTCAAATGGCTCTGTAGACTCTTGAAGAATGTTCTGGTGTATTTTACTGGCAGGTATTAAAGCTTAATCAAATCTGTTTCTACAGTGTAGACTTTAAATTGTAACCTACAATACCAGTGGTTGCTTTTCATGTTTGAGCATCTGACACGCCAACATTAGCTCAAGCAACAGCACGAGTTTGTGTATGTACTATCTGTCTGTCTCGGCAATGGTACACTCTAAAAAATGCTGGGTTAAATACAACCCAGTGCTGGGTAAAATAGGGACAAACCCAGCAATTGGGTTGTTTTGACCGAGCGGTTGGGTTACTACCCAGAAGGTTGGGTTAAACATTTAACCCAACCCTTGGGTCAAAACAACCCAATTGCTGGGTTTGTCCCTATTTTACCCACCACTGGGTTGTATTTAACCCAGCATTTTTTAGAGAGTGGAGGCTTCTCAGAATCCTACTGTGCCAGTCTAATAGTTTTCATTTATATTTGTCCCAAAACATTAATTAATGTACATACTGATTTCACCCTTAGCTGCAAAATGCATTGAGTATACATTGTTTCAGTAACCAGTTTGTTGTTTTGTTGCATAATATACATCACTTTTTCTAGTATTACTGTTTTCAAACTCATCAATGCCACTTTGTCCTTAAAGTGAAATTTTGAATGTACAATATGACTGTTAGATTCACTATTTTGGGCTGCCCCCTTGAACTTGAGTATGCAAATACCGAATGATGCGTACAGGAATCCATACCTGTGAGTTGTCATACATTTGAATTATTTGACATAGCAATCAGTAGTTACAACAGTCTCGTTTTGTATTCATCTCTATGGCATAATAAAGTAAAGCAAACAAACAAAAAAACAGCAATGATTGAATTAATAAAATATGTTTTTGGACTTACAAGGAGTTTTGAGTTGAAACTTGCAATATATTTTTATAGTACAGTAAACTCTTATACTGTATGTCAAAATATCAGAGAAAAGCTTATTCTGTCAATTCATGACCCCTTAAAGTTAGAACAAATATAGCATACACATCCATGACACATAACATATATAAATAGCAATTTATGTTGTGGAAGCTTTTTTTTTTTGTTCAGTTATTTTGTATTCCTCTCATGGCCGCAGTGGAGCCAAAAACCTTTCTTTAAAAGTAGTAAGCGCTTTGTAATGCAAATCTCCTATTAGGAAATGGCACAATCCATCTCTCCCCACTGTACACTCAAACATCAGCATCACCACCTTTTTTTAAACATTCATATTCATAATGTAATCATTCTGCCTTCATAACATTTCTCAAGGCCTCCTCTATGACATCCTTTATCACATACAGAAACGCGTTCATCCTCTCTCCTCACTTTATCGCAGCCCCCAGAGCAATTATTCTCCCACAGGATGCCGAAGCGGGCCTATGCTTGCATTCCTAGCCCTATATTACAATAATTCTGCAAAACATGACAGCAACCTCACGTCACTCAACACCTCTCTCATGTTTTAGAGCAATTGCTGGTGTAGCTATTGTACCGATAAAAGGTGAGCTTACTTCTAGGCTTGGAATGTTACCTGCACAATAGCAAGGTTATTTTATCACGGGCAGAGTGGTAAGCCACACGGTGAGTTGTGTTGGTAGCTGAACAAAAAGGAAACCTCCAATGTGATAAAGAACAGACGACAAGGCGCAGTAGGATGGAGGTGAACTTGTGACCCAGGAGCACAAACAGATGATGGCTTCTGGGTTGCCAAAAAGGAGTTCAGCATGAGCTACACTAGCAAACCTGCACTTTATTCAGTTGTTTGTTCTTTTTTTTCTCCTATAAGATATTTTTGCTTGTGTGTGTGTGTGTGTGTGTGTGTAAAATAAATGATAAAATTATTTAAGAAAATATATATTAAATATAAAATAAAACACACATGCAAATATTTTGAAATATAAATATAAAATAACTTTCTATTTGAATATATTATTAAAAAAAAATGTTTTCCTGTGATTGCAAAGCTGAATTTTTCACAGCCATTACTCCAGTCGTCAGTGTCACATGATCCTTCAGAAATCATTCTAATATGCTGATACTCTACCATTCAAAAGTTCCATCTAGGAATTCTGCCTGACCAACTTTGAATGTGGTTCATTCAATCAAAATTCAGTTTGTTTACATAATATTCATTTTACAGTGTCAAGAAGCTGTTTTTGCACTGATGCCAGATTTATCGATTTAATTATCTACTATTTAGTTTGTCTCCATCAAGTTCTAAATAAAGACAGAATCTAAACAAATGATATGAAGTACCTTTCATTTGTAAAGTATTGAATCCACTTTATTGTCCTATAATATATTAAAATATAAACTATTTTAACTGAATTTAAAGCAAAAGTATCTATATTGTGTGATATATCATTACCATGAAGAATTCAGACATAGTCATCCATAGCCATCCCTGTCAATATGATGTGCTGATCATAATCATCATACAATCAATATACTCATCATCCTGATCATATTTGCATAAATAAGTGGGCCATAAGATAATTTTATTTAGTGCTGACAACAAAAACAAGTGGTTTGTTTTTTCTTTAAAGAAAATGTAACGCATTGATCAAAAATCAAACAGTGACGACCTGGGCTTGCAGCACAAAGTGTTTACTTTCTATATCTGTGGGAGTGTTTAATGATTTTTACTGTAACACTACTGCAATTAGATTAAATACAAGCAACAGAATACACTGTAAGAAAATTATCAGCCTTTTAGATGCTTAGAAATGTAACAATACTGGTCATCTCACTTTCGGAAAAGTCTTAAGAGCCCACAAAGGCTTAGGAACATTTAGATCCTGCATTCAGAGCAAACTAATCCACTGGCCTTTCAGCATCTGAGGACGGTTTGTAATGTTCTTTTGAAGCAGAATCTAAAGGAGGATGCAGTAAACATTTTTATTCAATTAGTTCAAAAGATCAGAGAACTGTTAGATCAATCGTCCGTGTACTTTTAATGTGAGATACAGTCATAACAACTTGTGATTTCCCCCTGAGGCATTAAAGCATGGAAATCAAGCACAAGCTGCTTGGCTGGAGGAAACACAAAACAGCTGGAGAACCTGGAAAAACGGTCATGCTGTAATGCTATAATGCCACTGCAAAACAGCTGAGTAATCAGATATTCTATCTTTATAAAACAGTGAATGGAAGAAAATGTCCATAGTTACTTCTTTTGACAAGTGTGTTGACATAAATGGACTAATAGATCCAATTTCTCTTTTAGAGATAACGCTTTTAGAGATGTTACTGGAGATTTTGAAGATCTATCTTCTTTTAGACAACTACAAGGCATATCTGTTTTCTGAGTAATTATTTCACACCATCCACAGCAGGAGAGGAGTGGATGACTTTAGTTCATTCATACTGTCACCTTGAGAATGTTTACTAAGTCTGGACGATATGTAAACTTTGTAAATGTTGATGTTTTTATTTGGAATTAAATTTCATTAAGAACATCACCAGTGGTATTTCAGGAAACTTCAAGTATTACTTTTGCTGTTAGAGTTGGGCTAACACTTTATTTTGATAGTCCACTTTAGACATTCTAACTATAATAAAGTTTGCGATTACATGTCAGCCACCAGTCATTAGAGTATTAGTGGACTGTCTACTTAATATCTGCTAACACTATTCGGATGGTCCCATGTCAGAGAGTTTACTAACTGTAAGTATCTTTGCAAGTGCATTATTCTACTAACCCTAAACCTAACCTAACTGTCTATTATTACTCTAATGAGAGTTAGTTGACATGTAGTTGCAAATTAACAAGAGCTATCTGACATGTAGTTGCAAAGTTACTTACTACTTACTATAATTAGTAGAATGTCTAATGTGGGCTATCAAAATAAAGTGTACCTAGAGTTGATTTCAATTAACTGATACAAAACTCTGATTCAGTCAAGTGTTTGTATCATCACCCACAGAAGTGCCATCACATGAGTCTCCATGAGGTATTTTACATTTAGTAGATGTTTATTTAAAATATATGTAATACAGTATATTGTTGTTTATCAATATGCATTGCTATATTGGTGCATATAAATGAGAATAGAGTAATATACAAGTATATTAAAAGTTGACACAATTTACTAAGGGTTTGCAAAGTTACTTAAAAACATTGCTTAATCTGTATTTTCAAAAGCACCACATGAAGAAAATACAATTGACTTGAATACACTAGAAAGACAGCATCCTGACACGAGGAAAACAAGTAAATAGGAGAGAAAGCAAGAAGAACAGCAATAATTAAGATTTCCTCAAAATCTGCCCAAAACATATGGCGATGGGCTGCAGAGTAAAATGGGTGGTGCCATAGGAAAACGCTCTACTAGGTAACAAGTTTATTTGCTCGTGCAGTTTTTCCCCCGACTCCAACTGTCTGTATGAATAGCATGGCAGAGGCAATTAAAACAGTGGCAATAGCTTACAAGGGTTTTATCCAGTGTTGGAAAAATCATTTATTCATGCACCCGCAAAGTCAGCATTAGAGAGGCAAGCAATTTGGCTTCCCTCCAGCCCAGCTCTGAATTCTCCTCTCTTTAAAGTCAGCCTTCTAGGGGATGTCGAGAGGAAATACTCTGTAGTGACATCACAATGGCGGTGACAAATTATTGGGTCAACTGTCTGTGGACACAAGTACCTGAAATCTAATGTACACAGGGACATATTGTTCTCCCAGAGCTCCAGACTGCACAAACATAAACCTTATTAAATCATACTGGCAAGGACACAACGTTTCCTTGGCTATCTCTCCATTGATGCGCTGTGCGTGCGATTATTTGTGGAGCTGAAACATTACGTAAACAGCTCATCCTCTTTGGAGACAGAGATAAGACAGCGCCCCCGGTGGGAGATGTGTACCACTGCAAGTCCATTCAGGGTCTCCAGACTAATACATTACTATCTGTGGAGGATGTTACACTCTGAAATACCCTTTCTGTCCCTCCATTGTATAAGGGATGGCAAAAATGAACCAACTCTGGACTAAGCTTTAGCTTTAACTAAAGCCTAAATTAAGCTTCTGAGCGGCTTTGCCACAGTTTTGACTGCATTTGCACTTTTCTTGATTGTAGAGTCATACAAATCCTACTGTTTCATTTCTATTACATGACACACAAGAAAGATCCAATATATGGACGACTCAGTACAGAGGTTATATGAAATGCACACATGACCCTGAAATCAAAATCATTTAGTCATGATTTTTCTGGATCTGTATCTGCTGTGGTCATAAGCTGCATCTGCCTTATCAAAATGAAAGGTCCTTTCCTCTCATCCCTAAGTAAACAACTTGCTATTTTTAAGTAAAACATTGCTCTGTTATTTTCCCTCTTAAGCATCCTGACCAACAGTTCTGTTTTGGTGGGGCTAGTGGCATTTAGTAGTGTATTAGTTTAAAGTAGTTTATGCAGCTACTATCAGTTCCGGGTCCTCAAATATGATGTATGTGTATGACTGTTGTATGACTGTCACTGTGCATTTGTGCTGGTTAAATTGCTATACAAAGGTTAAAGGAAGGAATATATTAACTAAATTACCATTTAGAAATGTAAGACACTCAATATTAATGACTTGTAGAATAGTTCTAGAAGAGTAAGTGTGTGTATGTGGTTCAGGTATACTCTACGATTTTTTGAAAATCTAAAAATGCCAGTAGTTTTGTGTGAGGGGTAGGTTTAGGGTAAGGGGATAGAAAATTCAGTTTGTACGGTAAAAAAAAAAAAAACATTACGCCTATGGAATGTCCCCATAAAACATGGAAACCCACCGTGTGTGTGTGTGTGTGTGTTACTATCTACCTTTTTCTTCAACGCAGAAGTAAGTCTATGGGCGAGACTTCCGGTTCATTAGCCGCTATAAGTAAATAACGAGAAGAATAACAACATGCAGTAAACGGTAAAACTGTTTGCACTACAAACCAGTGTGTTCATAATTAAGATAATACATTAAAATAATATGGTAAGACACACAAATTTTCAATATCAAGCAGCAAAACGAACTGTTTTGTACAACTAAAAATAGCTGGATGCGGAATGAGACAAGAGCCAGAGTATTCAGAGTATCCACTGAATGCAAACAGCGGATATGTTGTTTTCATTCAAATCAAAGCGTAAATAAACGTAGAAAACATATCCACGTGGCGCGGCTGACACACAACACCATATGCTGTTTGCGTTCAGTGGATACTCTCCAAAATGGCGCTACTGTTACGGGGCTGACAAGACGTAACAGCTACGGTGACACGGAGGAGACGAATCGTTGAATAAAGTCATTATTTTTGTTTTCTTTGCGTACTAAAAGTATTCTCGTAGCTTCGTAAAATTACGGTTGAACCCCTGATGTCACATGGATTATTTTACCGAACTCCTTGCTATGTTTCTGGACTTTGATCATGTAAGGATCATTGCTGTCTATGGGAGGGTCAGAGAGCTCTCAAAATGCATCAAAAATATCTTAATTTGTGTTCCGAAGATGAACGGAGGTCTTATGGGTTTGGAATGACATGAGGGTGAGTAATTAATGACAGAATCTTCATTTTTGGGTGAACTATCCCTTTAATGCATCACGTTGCTATGTTGCTTGCTATCATAAACACCCTATATTTAAACTATAGTATTACTTGGTAGGAAAATTGTTTATTCAATTTACAGTATTACAATACCAACTATTATTAGCTATATTTTTTTAATTATTGTTGTTATATGTATAATTTTGATGTTGTCACTTTTTTTATAAAAGCAAAAAAATGCAGCCCATATTTATAACCAAATAGGACCCAAATAGGACCATTATTTTTTTATGCATTATGACATTATTTGCATGACTGTTGGGACCTAATTTTCTATCCCCAATTTCGTTTTTGTAACTGGTCCTTATAATACCCCCAAATATTTTTCTATTTGTAATATATATTATTATTATTATTATTATTATTATTATGTTATTATTATGTTTTTATTAATGTAATACATACAAACGCTAATAAAGTGTTTTTTTAATCACACATAACATACATTAGAAACAGTAGAACAAATAACCATAGTGTACAGTACAAAAACGTTGTGTTTAAATAAATGATGATGATAATAATGATTGTTGTTGTCGTTGTTACAATAATTAGAACTGGGGGAGGAAATATGCTCTTGAAAATAATGTATAACAATGTATTATATATATAAACAATTCTAGGGGTTATAAAAATAGGCTTTTTTCTTTAAGCTAAATACTGGACATGGTCTTGGCAGATTTCGTGAAATTTACCCAAAATTACTGCTAAGAAAACTCTTTCCTGGTTCGCAGTATATATCATGTGGCATGTCATCTTTGCAGAGAAAAGTCTGCCGTGACAGGTGCAATAAATCAAAATGTGTCATAGCAATGTGTTTTTAAATTTCCACGCTGAACACCAGTGAATGTCTGGCGTGACTGCGCTATGTTTAGTATCTTGGAATAAGTGTTTCATCACATTAGGAAGCAGTAATGTTTGGCAGGATCATTTTCGTGAAAATCCTGCTGTGACCATCCAGGAATATTTGCACACCAAATCCACACTGACAGCAGGTATTTGATGAAGATTCCACATTTGTGAAGTCCTGCTGGTGAAATTCAGAGTGTGCTCATTGGAAAACAACAAATACAGACGCACCGTATGTCTAGTGCCCTCTAACAACACACTTGTCAGAGCAATACAGCATTGCACAAAGATAAGGTTAGTCAGCTGTCATAATTAATCGACCTGAATGACGATGAAATTCTTTTCAACATTACTATACTCAGAATAGGGTTTAACACAAATATTGCTCATCAATAACACATGAGAGACACAAAAAGACTTTTCCTTTTCTCAAATATGTAATTGTTTACCACTCAACTTTAGTAGATTAATGAACCTCTAATTCCATTACTCTGCTAACTGACTCCTCGCTTTGCCTTTGACTTCAACACAACATCCACTGTCATGTGTTGACGGCAATGTGGCATGTGGCTGAGCCCATGTCAAACATGCTAATGCTCAGTTAGATTCACAGAAGCATCAAAAGCATACACAGCACTGGCAGTGAGAGGAGAAGGCATAATGTGAATTAGGCTTGCACTCAGCTTGGGGGGGAAGAAAAGTTCTTGGACCTAAGATAAAGTATTTTGCCTTTTATCAAGTACAGCTATTCATAGAAATGCATTCACAATTGTTACAAATAAATAAGTGTGTTCCACACATACACAATTGAAAAGCTTCTTATTATAGGTTACTATGTTCCAAATGCATGTTGCCTGCTTTTTATTAACATGAAAAAGCTGAATTTAAGTAAGTGTATGCTATTAAAACTCAAGCATCCACTACCATCTGTTTAAAAGGAAAGTGTATAATTTCTGTGCAAATAACACAGAAATTGCCCAAACAGCAATTGTTTCCTAAACTTGTTTACCCAACACTAACCCCTGCCTTCCACTGGTTAGAAAAAAGAGCCACAACGACAACGTTTGTACATTGATCAGCCACAACATTAAAACCACTAATAGATGAAGTGAATGCATTGACTATATCGTTACAACGGCACCTGTCAAGGGACAGGATATATCAGGCATCAGGTTAACAGTCAGTTCTTGAATTTCATGTGTTGGAAGCAGGAAAAATTAGCAAGCAAAAAGAATGGGTCAGAGCATCTCCAAAACGTATTTAAAACAGCAAGTCTTCTACCAAAATAAATGCAAGGACATTCGGTGAACCAGCATCAGAGTCATGGGTGCACAAGGCTCATTGATGCACATAGGGAGCGAAGGCTAGTCTGTCTGGTCCGATCACACAAAAGAGCTATTATAGCTCAAATTACTGAAAAAAACTTAATGCTGAACATGTTTGGAGTTTGGTGTTAATATACTGCTAAGCTAACAATTTGCTACTCTAATAAGTATAAAAATATACAGCACAAGTTGCTTAAGCAATTTAAACTGAGATAGAACAAAGTATATGAATATCAAACAGGTCATTTTCATTATTTATTTTGCCTTGATCTAAGTCTAAAATGCACTGCTGTTGGTAAAATTCCTCAAGTTGCGTGGAACACAGTTATTGTCACACCATGTCTCACCAATAGATACAGCTATATTTCCAAATTTCCTTTCAGCAAGGTAACTCCTCTTTTTTACCTGTCTAATCACTCATCTCTGGTGCTTGTGTATGTATTTTGCAAAGTCCTGAGAGCATCTCTTTCCTCAGAGGAGAGCATATGCACCGTGGCAGGTGTTTGATGTGCATAAAGCAGCACTAGTGATGTGTGCTATCAGTCAGCGAGAAAGTGATGGATTCTTCTGCTGTGGGCGCAGTGCTCTCTCTGGACCGCTCCCAGCAACCGGAACGCATCTCTGGTGCCAAGGGCTGTGCAATTCTGATGCAGTATTCATGCACCACATCTATGAAATTAACTATTTGTGCACTTGAGCGACACTTTCTCAGAGCGACTATTAGCTAGCCATATTAAACTAACAACTCTTTCAGTATCATTCCCAAATATAGCACCCTGCCCACCCCCTTCCTTAATAAGGTCAAGGGTCATGGTTTGGCTGGCAGATTATTACAATTATGGGTGCAAAAAGCAATTCAAAAGTAGTCATGTTACTTCCAAATATTGGGTCAAAATAAATTAATATAATATAATATAATATAATATATGAAATAATATATAACATAATAATATAATATATGAAATAATATATAACATAATAATATAATGTTTTATACAGGGTTCATAAAGTAATAAATAACTGTCACTGTTCCCCATATACTTAAAATGCATGGAAAAGATCAGCATAAACATTCAGCTAAATATTCCCGTGTTCCATGGCTCCAGTTTTCCAGTATTCCAGTTTTATGGCTTTTTTTCTCCCCATGTTCTTTTCTCTTTATCTGTCTCTCACATACTTTTCTCTTTTCTATTGTTTTAAAAGAAACTTTGATATGTGAGAAATTGGTAATAAAAAAAAAAACTTTTGATATATTTTCTGTGCATGCATAAAGAAGCTTATAGAATTATCAAAGTGTAACAATAGGACTAGCAGAGTAAAGCAACCTTCCCATTTCTCGGTTTTACAAAATGCTTTCTTAGTTCAGCTAGCTTGATTCTCTATCCAGTGTGCTGGATTTGTTCGAGTGACTGGTTATCTCTGCATGCCCTATTTTTTTTTTCTCCCACTCTGAATGTAGGGTACCCTCTTATGCATGTAAGATACTGGCATTTCATTAGCATGAAAAGGGCTGCATTAATGTTTCACTGACACCTTGTGGTGGGGAGACACAGCTCGCAGCCAAGCTGGTGATTGACATTGTCCCGCATAGGTTTCAAATCCACAAGCGGAGAATGTGAGGCTAACAGACAGCACTTATGTGTCATGCACAGAGTTTGACATCGCGGTCACAGCATGTTTGGTGTCAGCCTCTAAAGCCTGTAAGACATAGCTCCATTATGGCCCATGAGACACACAGCGGAGAACCAGAGCTCAACTCTTCTGAGCGACATGCATGCCCTGCGGTAATGGCTCCTGCTTAATTAGCGTTAGCACCGAGTGTCAGCACCATCAGATCAGATGCGTAATACTACACAGCCAGAGGAACCATTGTTCAACTGTATTCATTAAAGGTAAATGGCTCTATTGAGAAGTGCCTCTATGTGATTGTTGTCTGAATGCACCATTAAAGTGCCACCTTCAGGATAATACATCATTACAGCATCATCAAACTGAAAATCTGTTTAGCAATCCATCACTGCACGCATCCTCAACGATCCCTACTTCAAATGTGCATGTTCATCTTAATATTCATATTTTGTACTTGTCTTCTAATGATACTTGTCGAACAATTTTTGCGTTAGCTCAAAGTCAATTGAGCCTCATTGCCTTTCACATTCCATCACATCTGCCACTGACTCATAAAATGACATTTAGCGTCATTAATTTTGCACAACGTCGTAAGCTCAGTAAACTTGTGTTTACGGATATCACCTCAAAACAAAATGTGCTATGAGATGTTATCAGAAAAATTTCACAAAGATCAGGTTATATTTTACCCCAAATTTAGCTAAAATAAATAGGAAATTAGATTTTGCATACATAAATAATGATTAAAAAAATAAAAATAAGAACTTTTCCATTACTATAATGATAGTGGAAATTGTCATGAAAATGTCACAATAATAATAATAAAAAAATAAAAATTAATAATAATAATAATAATAATTACTAAATAGGCTTCATTTTCTTTTTGAAAAATTTTATTACTTTTTGAAGGGATTGAAGATTATAATCAAAAGTAATTAATTCATGAGCAAACCCATTAGTTATTTAAGCTAATATGAGCTCCATAGATCACATGTTGTAACCATATTACAAAATGGTAAGAAAGAAGGGGATTTACAATAATCTTAAGGAAGATGATAAAGACAATGAGAGTATGATGATTATATTTAGTAATATTTGCATTATAATCCTTTTCATAATGGCTGTGGCAATCGCCTCATCATATAATTTAAACAGTGCAGTGTTTTTAAACCTTCCAGTAGATTTTTCTGGCAACTTAACAATTAGAAGTTCAGAAAAACTAAATTGATAGAGGGTATTTTATGTAACAGCTTGGTGGATGTTTTCTGAGTTAACATTTCCAAAACATAATTTTTGATCAATCATTTCCTCCATACTATGAACCAAGTCAACCCGGTTAGAAACAAATAGAGTCCTAAAGAAAACTCATACCCACTGCTCTTTGTAGCTAAATGTTTAGTAAAGTGCAAAGAAAAAAAGATCCTATAACAAATGAATAAATGAAGAAAGAAAGAATGAAAAAAGAAAGAGAAAGAGAAAGAGAAAGAGAAAGAAAACGAAAAAGAAAGAAAGAAAGAACAGGTACAGGTACAGGTAAGAGTTGTACTGTGTATGTATTATAACTTGCAGCAGAAAAAAAAATGAAATTGTATACATAGGTATATACATTTGCACAGCTACTTATGGGCAGGGTTGCTTGTATTAACATGAAGAAACATGGACAAAATGAAGAGTATGTCAGAAGCTTAAGAGACAAGCAACACATATTCAACTGATGAGCGGTTACAGGTGTTTATATCAGCTATTTCAAATGTACCACATACAATTAGAATTTGTGTACAATTAGAATTAGGTGTATAAATCACTCAAGCCTCTTTCTTGTGAAACCTTAAAGATCTCTTAAAATGTGCAGCATAATTACCAGTCTAAGTCCAGCATCTGCTGTGGGTAAGTGTACTTGAGAGGCGAGGAGCTCCGGTTCGAATCCCGTGTAACTACGGTTCGATAAAACGGTTCAAATCTGTATATAAGTTCAAATGACACGGTTGCATCAACAAATGCGTTTTTATATCAGTTTTGCATTTGTTAACACTATCGGGTAGGTTTAGGGTTGGGTTTGGTGTAGGGCATATTTCCAACACGATAGAGCATTAACTTTTAGCAACAGTCCCCGGATATTTGAATTCTGAACCGCCGCAATACGTACCTATATCAATGTAATAAAAACGTGCCAGGGTTCACGTATTGAACCCGTGTTTTAGCGCCACTCAGTGGACATTTCTCTTTGAAACTGCGGCGAAACGTGCAGTAAGGTACGTAAAAACGGTGTTGCAGAAAAGTACCCAGAGGTACGTATTTTTATGAGACTGGGTTGCCCAAACTAGATAGAAAAGTTACATATATCTGACACAGGCAGATCTCTGAGGACATCTAGAAATAGCAGAGGCAATATGTAAGAAAGATAAAAGAAACAAAGAATGACAAAGGATGTATTTGTGCAGTTTGGATAGTTATATGATATATATTACAAATATACATGTAATATAACGTTTGTAAAGCAAATGCTTCCAGATGAAACAGTGCATCATCCATTTGTCTCTGAACTCACTTGTTTCCTCCTACAGAAATGCAAAGGAAATTCTAGAGTATTTGTCTGTAGTAATGCTCTTTGTGGACTGACAGCAATCCATGTTCATTTTGTTTTTTGTTTTTTTACCTCAGGATTGTTGATGCATTTGCACACAGTGCCTCAGAGGAATGTCAAAAGTGCAGCAGAAATAAAGTCTCTTTTTATCACAAAACCAGTAACTGTAAACTGTACCAACTCTGGGCCATCTTAATACATCTTCTGCTTCTTACTGCAACAGAAAAGGTATTTGAATGGAACCTAGACTCCAAACAACATTAGAAATGCCAGGTCACAATTTTTACATATATATAACACACCATTTCCAAAACTGTTTAAAGAGTTGGGAAAATATTATTCTAAGCCATGCAGCTAATCCTAGGTTAGCACTATATGCACTATGTTCTTTGTTTGTTTGTTTTTTGTATGTTTGCATTAACTTGACCTATCTGTCATATATTTATCCATCTGGTCTCTTTTGAAAGCAGACCCTTTCTCATAGTAGTACTGTAACATTTTAAGAGTGGCTCAAATAGACAAATGGCTAGGGTAGCACTTCACTTTTTCATCTGAATATTTCCAAACAAATAAATAAACAAGTAAATGAATGAATGAATGCTAAGACTGGGATTTGGGAATCTTGAAACACAATTTGAAATAAAGATAAATGTATTATATATAGTCTAAGTTTGAGATTGATTCTCACAAAACTGTATTTTCTGTATTTTTTAGGTGTCTTTCCAAACCAAATAGTATAAGGAGCCCATAGAATTCAAAACTGCATAAACTGTAAGAAAAACTAACATTTACATTTGTTTACAACATGTTTATACAAATAAGCACAAATCAAGGTGCGATACCAAACAAGATTGCATGGAGATGTCAAAACATCACTATACCAGCTGTCTTTACCTGACTGCATGTACCATACAGCTCCATTCAAATTTTTTGTATACCGCAAAATACACATGAAAAAAAAAAAAAATATATATATATATATATACTGTATATATATATGAATCTATTAAAAATCAATAGATCAATAGACTCTGGTTGAATCATGGATCGGCTTGGTAGAAGTCATGTTCTGGAGGGGAAAAGGGGGGCATCTCGAGCAACTTTAATGGAACATAAATTGCCTAGAGATGTTGCCTTTTTTTCTAGCTTTAAGCTATTTTCTTACAGATATTTGGAACTGCCATGTTATCCTCTTTGGTTCTTTCTCTTGCCTCCAGCACCTCTGGGAGTAGACACTCTGGCTCATGCATCAACTGTGACTGCCTCGCTGTCGGACACTAAAACTCTTTGGATTGCAAAGGCTGATTCCAAATCATCAGTTCTCATTCTGATAAATCTGACTGCAGTACAGCCAACCATCAGATCTCTCTCATTACAAAGAAGGTATCCAAAGTACATCAACTGGTCACATGGTGTACCTCAAGGATCAGTTCTTGAGCCCCTCCACTTATCCATATTCTCTATATCACTGAGGCCCATTATATAGGCCCATGGTTTCTCCAGCCATTGGTATGCTGATGACACACAGCTCCAGCATTCATTACAACCAGGCAATCCCATGGTAGCTGCATGGATCTCAGACTGCCTGGCAGATATCTCGAAATGGATGAAAGAACATGACCTGCAACTCAACCTAGCAAAGAAGCAAAGGGCTTCTGTTGCTACAATACAATTTTAGAACAGCAAGATTTGTCTTCAATTAGCCCAAGAATGCTCACATCACACCTCTCTTTATCTCTTTATGCTGGCAACGAGTTGCAGCTCGCATCAAGTTCAAGACACTGATGCTTGAATACAGAACATCCATGGGCTCTGCACCCTCCTACCTCAACTTAATCTTACAAGTTTACATCCCCTTCCAGATGTCTGTGGTCGGTAATTGAACAGCACCTTGTGGTACCATCACAGAGTGGCACAAAATCACTTTCCAGACTGCTTTTGTTCACTGTTCTTTACTCGTGGAATTATCTTCCTAATTTGATCCAGGGGACTGCAAACGTATCTTATCTGTGAGCACTTAATGGCATCTGAATTCTGCTGACTTCTGATTTCTGCTGTGGCTTCATCTCAAGCGCTATCTATGGGAGTGTCTTTGGAAGATATCTGTGTGGCAGCAAATTAGGCCTCCCTGCACACTGAAATTTTATAATTTAGATATGAATTTGACTCCTGGGGCCTCTGTACACATAGATTTGATCTTAGAGCATGTGTACGCTAAAATCCACGTCATCATTCAGATTTATAAAAACGGTCTTTGACATGGAAAAGTACTTTTGCGCCACTTCAGGTTCTAAGCTGGTGTAAGCACTTTTCCTTGTATGCAGAGTCGGGGTACCGCAGGTACTAAGCAAATAATAAGAAGAAAGAATATATCATAGGCTACTTCTTCCAAATAAAACATACACACTTACAAACTTAAAAACTATTTACTGTATGTATTATGTATACTTTGGCTCCAGATGTTTAAATTAGTTCAGCCATCATCTACAGGCTATAAAATTGCCTTTAATGCAGTGTTTTGCAAAAGGGAGAATGGCAGCATTGGCGTTCCTCGAAGACATTGTTAACTGCGCGATGAGAGATTTGTCAGATTTCTCTGTGAATAACGAAGAATGGCTGATAAGGTACCGATAAGCTCTAATTTACAAGGACACACCACATGCAACCAGGCCATACTTGTGGAGGTACTAGTGTTCTTTGTCCTTGGGTTCCTGGTTACGAGAACATTTCAAAGAGAAATCGGTGACCGATCAGGAATAACCCAGCCGTCAGTGAGTAGAGCTATGTCAGCTGCACAGTAAGGCTTCATCCATTTGTCCATTTGTTACATAAAGTTCCCATACACTGCCAAAGAGCAGCAGCATGTGATGCTTTGTGAGCCAAACATGATTCCCCAACGCCTTAGGTGCAATAGATTGCACTCACTTTGCCATGTGAGCAACTCATTCAAATGAGTATGTGTTTGTTAACAAGAAGAATTCCCATTCAATTAATGTACAGCTCATTTGAAATGATTGTACAGCAATTCTTAATGTTGTTGCAAGATGGACAGGGTCAAAGCATGACTCTTTATTGTGTGCAACTGCAGTGCGGGAAATCGAGGCCGGAGCAGGTAGAGACGGTTATAATATAAGGAAGAGGCTAAATAAGATTATCTTTGTACTTTGCTGCTATTCTACTTTAATTTCCACAGAATAATTATCTCTATACAATCAGGTGACATAGTTTATCTTCTAAATCCATGGCTTCTCACCCCCATAGTGCAGACTGCCAACAGCCGAAGAAGCCCACTGTAACACAGTCCATGTCTGTGCCTGGTCAGTAGTGAAGTGCACTAAAGGGAAGGTGGCAGTGGATACATCAGGTGGAAAACTACTATACAAGCCAGGCAAGGTGTGCCTGATTATCTTGGCCTGTTGTGTTCTGCACAATATCTGCTTGAGCCATGGACTTGAGATACCAGAAGGAGAAATGCAGATGGTAGATCCTTTCCAATACCCGCTGACTAGAACACTGTCACAAAAGTGAACTCAGAAACTAGGGAGAGCTGGATCCAGATACAGAGAGCTTATTGTAGTAATAATAAAATACAAAAACAAACTCAGGAAACCAGGATACCAACGAATGGAAGGAACAAAACTGAGCACACCAACAAGACATCCATACATGGACATGTACAAGACCTAATAAAGAACAAAGGAAACACAATGTCTTATATACCCTGGAGTTAATATGCTAACAAGACACAACTGGGCACAATCAGGGAACTAATCAACCAGATAGCTACAAAAGGCCAACAAAACTATGGCATAAGAAACTGGAAAAGAACACAACCTAAAAATTAAAATAACAAAAACACAAGGTACACAAAACAGGGAAATGTAGGGGCCAGAAAGAGGTATGGTCCTCCACATAGCAGTATACAGCATATGCACCTTCAGCACCATGGACAGCACCATCAGAGGAGGCCATGACTGGGGCTGGGCTATTCAGTGAGAATGGTCAGGACCAGGGATAGCTTCTCCAGCACAGGTGTGCACCTTTTCCCCTCTAAATGGGAGCCTCAGCTGCACACGGTTAGACACAACAAACATCAATCACATAAAAGAGAACAAGAGGTCTCAGTAAGATATCCGCAGGTGAGGTGAGCAGACGCAGAGTGCTGGATGTCCCACTGCCCAGATGTTGAACAAGATCTAACAAAGACAAATGCTTGAGGGCAGATGTTTTAATGGGGACATGCATAGCCCTGATCTCTTTTGCCCTCCTTCCAGAATTTATTGCACCAAGATCCAGTCCAAGAAGGGAGTGATTCCTTAGTTACAGTTTTAAAGGCAGTTCAATTTTGCTCTCACTGAACTCCTGCCTGGTGAATTGTTTGTTCTGACATCCTGAGATGAACTCCCCAAATCCTGCATTTAATGTTTACAGAACATATAACAAATGTACGTCACTGCATTTGTGTGAAGACATAAATTAAAGTAAATTAAGTGGGCTTGTTATCCTTAGAGATATTTCTGTAATGTAAAGATGTCTGCTCCCAGAGACTCTTATCCCCACTGACCCCATCTGGTCACCTGGCTCCTTCGTCTCCGCAGATTCAGCCCAGCCCTGAGTTTCCATAGTCTCCACTGGTTCTGCTCAGCCCTGACTCCCCTTAATCCCAGTAGTTCCAGCTCGGCCTCCTACTCTTATGCAGACTCCATACAGTCTTCCAGCTCTCCTCGGCTCCTTCTTCAGTGGCACTGCCACACTGCTCGTTACACCTTGGGCCTACATGTCTTAAGTGCCATTCTGGGATGTCAAACCCCTTGCTCCACCTCGGCCTATAGCCCAGGACTCCTCCATGGTCAACTGGGTCTCTAGCTGCGCCTTGTCCCTTCTTCCCTCTGGCTCCACCTTGCTCTTCAATCCCACTGGCTCTGCCCCAGCCTGCCAAGCCCCTGTCTCCACCTTGGTCCAGCGGGCCTGCAGTTCCTCCGTGGTTTACTCCATGGCTCCTCCATCCACCACCTCCTCCCTTGCTCTTCATTCCATCGTTTGCTCCCTAGCTCTTTATTCCATCGTCTCCTCCCTGGCTACTCCCTTCATTGTACCATTGTACCTGTATTTAGGGACCTTTGCTGTCCTCCTACCTTTTTTACAGCCTGCACTACACATTGCCAGGCCACAAACTTTGTTTTGTGTGAGAGCCCACTGGACAGGCTCCCAAAAATGCAAAAACCTCTATCTCCACCTACAGGACCAAAATGTTGGCCTTAAGTTAAAATACTTTTTCTTACCAGTTGGAATTCTCAAGTAAAGGATTTGTATGTTAACTGGTGCTCTTTTACTGTATATGCTAATGACATTAATTAGGCAGCATTTAGGGCAGAGATCTGAAACCATTTATCTGCACATAATTTCAAAATCATTTTAAATTTATAGATTTCACAATTTCACACCTGAAAGAGAGGCGCATGCACATTTTTTGTAAGATTTTTTTTTCTGAATTACACATGCAAAATTGAGTAATAATATTAGATTAAATGTAGGATGTTTTCCATGTATGCTCCAGGTTTTCAGGTTTTATCTGTTTGAACAGTAGTCAGTTCATGTTTTGTTGTCAGTCTGTGTTGAACTTGAGGCACATGCTAGCTAAATAGCAGTCACCTGTAGCATGGTGCTGTGGTAGAGAGTTTCCATAGGGTCAGTTACTGACACAGCATTGAGTGAACCTATAAATTAAAACACCTAGGTTGCGCATGTAACCCTGGTTCCCTGAATAGGGCTGCGTAGCCTGCCATTCTCCTTCATTTCTGCTTAATTAATCAAAAGCTCTGAGGAGTGATGGCTTCCTTATGAAACGCTGGTGATGCAGTGCCTCGAGGGGCTGCTTAAGTGGCATCAGTCATTGAATTGCTGTGTTTCTATAAGGACTGCAGACAATCATTGCAATCATTGTGTTTTTCACCTTTTTGGATGGGTTGGGTCACATTTCTTAGACCATATGTCCATCTATCTTTACGTAAAAATTTGCATCAACCACTCTCATTTAAAAGCATTCTTCATCTACACTATCCATTTTTACTGGGCCTCTGCACTTGTTTTTGTCTCTATTAATAATTTCTTAATCCATTAGACACTTCAAACTTCCCAATATATCCTTTGACAGCTTCTTCAGGAAACATACATTGACCCTTGATACTTTCAAGAACAACATTTGTGATTGTGTTCTACTTTGTAGCTGTAATTTAATGTAATTTTTCTCCTTTAGCTGCATCTGACAAACCCACCACCCACTGTATTGGATGGTGCTGGATAAGTTATATTTCAATAAAGTGCAGTCAGAAAAAATGAAAATCAAGCACATCCTGTGTCCTGTGTGGGGATATTCACAAAGCCTCCACTCAAGAAAAACATGGAGAAACACTTTCAAAAATTACAATCCATAAAAAGACGCATGTGTCCATGTATATAAGGCCAAAATAAAGGCATCGCAAAGCTACAGCAATGAGGAAATAAGGAGCATAAGTCTCACCTCATCTTCAGGTTGCCCGGCTGTGGTTGTCCATCATAGATGGAGACAATGTCAAAGTCCTCCTCCAGAGCGAAGGTGTGAAATGACAATTGTATCCTGTTCCGCTCTCCAGTGACTATGATCCACGTACAGTTGGCATAGTTGGGGTAGCCATGAGGAAAGCCAGGACTCTCTATAGTTCCATTGAGACCTTGTACCAAGCCACCACAAGTTTGACCTAAGGACACAAAAATGGGAAGTTAGTGACCTCCATCTGTCATTACATTATTTTACATTTTACATTATATGTTTTTGAAACAGTTCTGCATTTTCAAGCTCTTAAGCTGTAATATTAACTAATAAAATGTATGTACTGAATGCCTTCTCACTCACTTCTCACAATATGGGCCATTCTACAGAATTGGTCCAAAGTCAGAGTTAGAAACTCCTTGAAAAAAATAAATCCCCCCCCCCAAAAAAAAAAAATAAATAAATAAAAAATTGTATGTATGCAAATTGTATAATGTCCAAAGTACACATTTCTAGTAATTGTGCACTTAATTCTCATATTGTATTTTCAGAAAGTTTTGGAATATTTGTCTTCTCCCCAAATTTGTCACTACACTAATAATTTAATTAGAAGGGTTATATTGACCTATTAAGACTTTGCTTACATCTATATTGTAATGTAAATACATATTTTTAATATATTTTATTTAAAAAAATGTCAGAGGTAAATCAATGACAATTAAATTTTTAACAATATTATAGTGTAATTTATGAGATTTGTTGTATGTTGAATCCAATTTTTCTTTGTAAAAGGCAAAAAGTTGATCATACTGATTTCAAAGTCAAGGATTAATTAGTTTGAATATGCATTGTACCAAAAACTATCATAACATCTTAGTTGATAATTCAGTATACTTTATTTTTGACAAAACATCCCAAGTTTCGGTAGTGACTGCACATTTTCGGTAGTAACAGTAATGCTTTGGTAGTGACCACATCACATAACAGAATTTTAACTTGCATACTAAAACACAAAAAAAAATTGCATAACTGTACTAACATTTTGTTATTTCCTTTTTGTCAAAACCGAAACAATAATGACATGTTTTGGTAGTGACAATTTTAAAAAAAAATTGCATAACTGTACTAACATTTTGTTTATTTCCTTTTTGTCAAAACCGAAACAATAATGACATGTTTTGGTAGTGACAATTTTAGATACTTTTAAACCTAGCTCAAAGATGCTAATCAGCACATGATTAGCTAGCACAGTTCTGAACAGTGGTACACATTTAAAAACTAAATGTTATGGAATAACTCCCAATAAAGTGTGCTTAACTGCAGGAAAAAAAAGGTGTTCGGTAATGACGTTTCATTCAAGTTACACACAGATTTTTCAGACTTTTGAACACATTTACCTCAAAATGATGGGGCCTATCTACTCACCATGTAGCTATGATAGAGGGGGGACATATGAATATTTCCAGACCATAAATGTAGGGGTGTAGTTAAAATCAGTCTCAGACAATGGACTAAAACATACACTGTTACATTTTTCCACATGAAAATGCGGGACACATTTTTTTACTTAAAGTTTAATAATTTACAAATAAAATAATCGCATTGTTATGCACAAAATTCAATAATGAATTCAAAAGTAGTGTATTGTGCACTTTTTTCATTTAAAAGTAGTGCTATATCAACAAAAGTACAATAACATTTGGTTTGCAAACACTTTAAACAAATAAGGTGCTTTTTTACAGCAGTATTCCTTTTACATAGTAGCAGTTAAAAT
>NW_015638979.1:355796-357196 GCF_001515625.1 Sinocyclocheilus rhinocerous | reverse complement strand
TAGTGATGGGAAGTTCGGCTCTTTTCAAAGATTCGGCTCTTTTGGCTCGGCTCCCTTAGAAGAGCCGTCTCTTACGGCTCCCAAATGGCTCTTTATTTAGTATCACTCTGAGCCTTCTATTTTAGCCAAATTTAGCAATTGTGAATGGTTTGTGTGTTGGTAAGCAATTTTTTATTCAGTGTTTTCATAAAAGCCTTATTTTTATGCTTTTTTTAGTTACAAAAAAAAAGTACACAGATATTATTATTTAACATTTTATTAAAACTTTAATAATAAAATACATTAATAACAATAATCCCAAACGAATCAAAACAATAAACCACAAAGTTAACAAAACGATGCACTCCACTGTGTTGAGCGAGAGCGCTTCTCTGCTGTCTTCATGTGGTATCGGAAACTTCCTATTTCCCACTTATGAAGTCATGTTTACGAGCATGTTGCATTCTTTTCTGTTAAAAATAATAGTGAACAGTGGTTTGTGAATGTTGATGCTTAACCTAAATTTTATCAGGAGCATCCATGTGTGCGCTGTTTGCAAACACTTTAAACAAATAAGGTGCTTTTTTACAGCAGTATTCCTTTTACATAGTAGCAGTTAAAATATTTCTTGGAAATCTTAACTTATAAAATTAATGTAATCAAATTAAATATAAAACCAAAGTTATTTGCCACTGCCAGGGCATTAACGTTTTTATAGAAAATATGTTATAGTTTGCTATAGAAAGACAAGTAATGTTTGTCCAGAGCCTCGATCATAACATTATAACAGGCACCTTCCGAGTAGAGACCTGCACTATCGCTTGACCCAATGCAACAGAGTGCGGCGCGGTACAACACTTGATGGGCGAGTGCGAGTACGAGTGCAGCTCTTTTGGCTCGGCTCCCTTAGAAGAGCCGCTGTATTGTTAAAAGCGCTATATAAATAAAGGTGACTTGACTTGACTTGACTTGACCGAAGGGCTCCTTCTCTGCTGTCTTCATGTGCTATCGGAAGACCACCAAGATCCTTACAACACTACATCTGTGACGCTGCTCGAATATAAGTAGAGTTGGTCTGTCGTGCTGCAGAGTGGTTTGCGATTGTAGCTTCATGTAGTTACTTACTATCACTCTCTGTTGTTTAAAGTGATAAACCATAACTTATTTCCCACCTTATTTCTGATATTATATATCAAACTAATCTGATTAATTTGATCGTTCGCTTTTATTCTAAAACCGCGCGTGCAGGGCATTAGCATTCATTAGCCGGTTAGCTTGTCACACGCGTTTCCAGAAGGTTTCAGAATTAGAGACACGCATTCAAACTTTAATTGAGGATAGTAAGAATGTGAGGGCTCTAGATATGGCTTTGGATGCGACTAGCTCAGGGAGTCCTGTACATTGTTCGGTTCCGGTAACAG
>NW_015638979.1:351018-354680 GCF_001515625.1 Sinocyclocheilus rhinocerous | reverse complement strand
CAGTTGCTTTGACACAATCTGTATTGTTAAAAGCGCTATATAAATAAAGGTGACTTGACTTGACTTGACTTGACCGAAGGGCTCCTTCTCTGCTGTCTTCATGTGCTATCGGAAGACCACCAAGATCCTTACAACACTACATCTGTGACGCTGCTCGAATATAAGTGCGGATGAAGGACTAGAGCTTCTTTTATGGACACTGGGACAGTTAAGTCTCTTAAAGGGGTCATAGGATGCCCATCTTCCACAAGTTGATTCTTTAGGGTCTTAATGAAAAGTCCTTCAGAAACAAATGTAATCCACTGCCAGTTCAGCGGCTCAGATGTCGGGAGTAAATGACGACTGCTATGTTCATTATTACATCCAACAACAGAACACCTCAATCACTTAGGAGTCATTCTTGTCCCTCACGGAGGGTAAGGGTGGCCCACTGGGAGTAATAGGCTTTCACTTCCGGTCCAAGTGCCATCTATTATCTCCTGCCGCTCTGTCCGCCGACCTGCAACCAGCCATTCATGTAGTTTCTTTAGGGCAGGATCTGCTTCCTGCTGCCACCGCAACTCATGAGGTTCCAGGGGGTCACAGGTCCCCTCCCCTCTATCTACGTGCCGCACTGCCACTTCGTCTGCGGTCTTTTTACGTTCTTCCTGCTTTTGACAATTTCGGCAGTCGACCTCCTCGCAGGGGTGGCGGGACAGGGCATCTGCATTCCCATGCTGCCGGCTGGCCCGGTGCTGCACCTCAAAATCATAGTATTGAGCCGCCTTTCCACCAAAATTACCTGGAACAATTTGTCCCAGGAACAATTTTTCCCCCAGACCTGTTGCTGTCTACGTTTCCATCGCGGTCTAAAGTACCGAGAAGATTAGGCAAATAGTCTGGTGACGTAGGTCTGCGAGCGTTTCTCAATATCAAGTACGCAAATTTCTGACTTGCGTCTTCAACTCGTAAGCCCGGGCCACGTTTATACAGGCCCCACTCAGCGTCAAAAAGTCTAGTCCCATAATACATGCATATTCTATGTCCGCCAACCAAAACTCATTGATGAAAATACTTGCCTTCCTCCTTTAAGGGCCACCCGCTCCCCAGTTACCGTTCTCATCTGCATCGTAGGGGCTGACCACCCGGTTGGCGTTGACCCTGCCGTTCCAGGCAGGGTTCCCGGATGGACAATGGAAATAGTAGACCCCGTATCGATGAGAGCTCTGCTGGCATTCCCGTTTAGAACACAGTACACGTACAAACCCTGTGTGTGACCTACTAGTGAACATTTCCCATAGAGGGGTGTAGAGGGGTGGTTAGAGCGGCCGTCCCTCCACCCGACCACTCGCTCATAGTTTTCCAGAACTGCAGACTTTTGGGGCAAGGGTGCAGGGGCAGGACAATCATGGGCCACATGCCCCACCTCCTCGCAACGGTAACATGGGTCCCATCGAGTAGAGCGTCTTCGCCGGTTCAGGGGCTGCTCCCTGCCCTTGTCTTGTTGCATAAGATCTCCCATACGACATATCCCATCAGAATCGTCAACATCAGCACGCTCGGCTTGGCATACTCGGGCCGGGGGGTGATACAAGGGGGCCGCTGCTCGGGCTGTCAGTAATACAGGCTGCGCTTGCTCTGCCAGTGCTTGAGTCAGTGTTCGGGGGGAAGATAAACGAACATGCTGTGTCAACTTCTTCTGAAGCAAGGCTTGCAGAAATGCGTGGAGAACCAGCTCCTCCTGTGCAGCTGCGGCGCACTGTGGGTATCCTTGCCACATATAGAACCGCACATCGGCGGCCAAGGCACCCAGACTCTCCCCTTCTTTCCTCCGTCTACCGGCCAGCTGCTCCCGTCTTTGCTCTGCTGTCTGCCGTGTAAGAGTCTCATAGTCTCTCTGCTCTGCCGGAGTGAGATCAAGCAGCACTTGTAATGCTGGCCCTTCCAATGCTAGTGCCAGCTGAGCCGCTGAATCCTCCTTACTCCATCCAGCCCGCCAGGCTGCCAGCTGCACTTGGCAAAATAGGGCTCAGGTGGCACAGATCCGTCATATCTGGGAAGCTTAACATTCACCTGCGCTGGGCCAGACTCAACCCTATTACCTCCCTTACCTGTATGGGAGGATGGCACTACCTCAACAACTCAAAACCAGCATGTGTACTTCCACCGGCTGACGCGTCGTCATCATCCTGGCTCACGTCCAACTCGCATGGATCGCGCGTTTTCGCCTCTAAAGAGGCGATTGGGCCATCGCGGAAAAGATCGCGGCATTCTCGTGGGCAGGTATAGTTCGTGCACTGGCTCCAGCCACTTCTCTCACTTCCAACGCGGGTGTCCACATCGTGGAAGGCACAGTGTTTTCCCCGCCGCGGCTCCGCACTTAGTCTCGCATCTCCTCCACGAGACCGCTCAGATCGCGTAGGATGCGCTCCAATTCGCGCTCCAACATCCCACTTCTGACACCAGTGTAATGTCTGAAGAATGACAGACAAAAGACGTTCCGTGTATTCACATTTAATTAGAACACAGAACAGCTGTTTACAGCCACACCAGCCTAACTAACTCGCTCGTCTCTCTTTTCTGGGTCCTGAACTCCCCGCACTATCATTGCCGGTGCAAAACATATAACAGCAATTTCCCAATGATTATAAAGTCTACATTACCTGCTACATTACATTTGTTATCATGCTGATATCTGAAGAAAAACAAACAGCACTCTTTGTGTGATATAGATAAACTATATTAAATTATATGAATATAAAAATATATTTTTGCTGTCTACAATTTAGAATGCATGTGTGCACTCTCTGGGTGTGTTTTTTTATATACTCAATAATGTCAGATAGCACATCATTAAAACAACACACCATATTATCGCAGACGATATACTAGTGTATTGCACACCCCAGCCTCGACTTGAGTGGAAAATGAAATCATCTGCGGTCGTGCGAGCACTTGTTTGCACATGAGCAAAGGTGTTTTTAGGAGTCTAACTTGCAAGCGCCAGAGCACTGATTCGTCAAACCTGCTTGCTTGCAGTCTGTGCTCTTCCGACTTTATTTTGGAGTAAGTAACGAATATGCTTCGGGGAAATGTATCAGAGTAAAAGTATACATTTTAGTAAGGAAATGTAGTGGAGTAAAAGTGAAAGTACAGAAATGTGAAGGACAGAAATATAAAAACTCAAGTAAAGTACAGATAGTCCCAAAAATACTTAAGTACTGTAATTACACCACTGAGCACAACAGCTGCTTTCTGAAAGCAAAAATACCATTAATTTTCTCCATAGAAAAAAAAACATTTAAAGGGTTAGTTCACCCAAAAATGAAAATTCTGTCATTAATTACTCACCCTAGTGTTGTTCCAAATCCGTAAGACCTTCATTCACATCAGTGGTTCAACTGTAAAGTTACGAAGCTACGTGAATACTTTTTGCGCAAAGAAAACAAAAATAACGACTTTATTCCACATTTTCGTCTCTACTGCATCACTTTGGACACGTTCACGACAGAATCATGACGCGAGCGTGTGGCGGCACTGACCCAGATCCGGCGTAATGACGTCATCACACTGGATCTGGGTCAGCGCCGATGCCGCCACACGCTCGCGTCATGGTACTGTCGTGAACGCGCGTCCAAAGTGACACAGTAGAGACGAAAATGTGGAATAAAGTCGTTATTTTT
>NW_015638979.1:346307-350830 GCF_001515625.1 Sinocyclocheilus rhinocerous | reverse complement strand
ACGCCGGATCTGGGTCAGCGCCGCCACACGCTCGCGTCATGGTACTGTCGTGAACGCGCGTCCAAAGTGACACAGTAGAGACGAAAATGTGGAATAAAGTCGTTATTTTTCTTTTCTTTGTGCAAAAAAGTATTCAAGTACATTTGTAACTTTACAGTTGAACCACTGATGTCAACTTTGTCGATCATCTTGGTACTTTTCTGGACCTTGAACGTGGTAGTTACCTTGCTGTCTATGGGAGGGTCAGAGAGCCCTCATATTTCATCAAAAATATCTTAAATTGTGTTCCGAAGATGAACGAAGGTCTTACGGGTTTCAAACAACACGAGGGTGAGTAATTAATGAAGAGAATTTTCATTTTTGGGTGAACTAACCCTTTAAGCCTAAACAATTTCAAGACAGAGATACTGTGAGCTCTCAAATATAATTCTATAAAAGCCACAATTGAAACTTGTGAAACTTTTAATACCCAAATGTGACTATTGATTTCAGTTCATTTATGTCTCGACAGTAATATTTTTTGTTGTCATGATCACTATTTAAACACCAAATTTTGTTGTTGTTGTTGCTGCTGTTGTTGTTGTTTTTCTTTTTCTTTTTGTTTGTCTGTTTTGTTTTTTTAAACAGAATACACAAATATATACTGCATCATTGTTGAGCCTAATATTTGCATGTTTACTCCATATTCATTTCTTATGCACTAAAATATTTACAGGCAATCATACCAATGCTGTCGCTGACTGTTGCATAATATTTATTGGTGATTATTTTCAATGCAAAACTGAGACTGAGGCTGAGATGTTCCTTAATGGCACAATGATTCCACATGCTTGGTAATCATCTTTACAATATGCTGATGGATTTATAACAAACATAAAAATGGATGTTGCATTGTGATGTACTGTAAAAAAAAAAAAAAAATTCAATACACTTATTGCAGTTATCTGAAGCATGCTCAGCTGAGTGCCAGCTGCTTCCCACTTGACTAAATCACAGATGCACAGTGCATTCTCAGGAACAATAAAAAGCAGTCCACTAGTTGTTCACAAAGATACCGTTTTTGCTGATAGCACACTTTGTTAGGCCGTTATAACAAATACACTCTTGATCATTACATCTTATTAATACATCAAAATGATAAATAAGTATGATGTCTGCTGTATTTCTCATAGGGGCTTGTACAGTGCAAAATAACACAGTCCTAGCCATTTGCTGAAAATATACTCGCCTCAGGCTATCCAAGGTATAGATCAATTTGTTTCTTCATTGGATTGGAACAGATTCTGAGAAATTTACCATTACAACACTTGTTCACTAATGGATCCTCTGCAGTGAATAGGTGTCATGAGAATCCACAAATAATGGACACAACTCTGTGTTGTGTGTTTGTAATAAATTTGTTAAGACATTTTTTTTTACTTCAAATTGTTGTTTCCAGCTAAAATATGAATCCATTATCCATAATATTGCTTTCTCCAGTGGAAAAGTCATCTCATCTGAATCAGAAGAGAAATATATACAGATCAAGCACCATTTAGAAAGTGAAAACACTCATAAACAGTTCTGTACAAGTATGTTGTTCTGGACAACAGGGGATGGATGGTTTAAACTCAAAATTCCTTAAAGATGAATGTGCTTCCTGCAAACAGGCAGCTTTTCACTTCACAAGATTTTTGCCATGATTTTCCACTGATTTATATTCTGGAGAAGTCGACGCTAGTTGCTGAAAGTCAAAGCCAGTCTGCAGATTTGAGTTGACAGATTCTAGCACCTTGTTGAATTTATATCATGAAGAATTAAGACAGTTCTAAAGGCAAAAGGAGGTCCAACCAGGTACTAGCAAGGTGTACTATATAAAGTGGCTGGTGAGTGTAGATTTTAAATGATTATGGGATATGATTATGGTCACACATCAAGTGCACTTCTTTGATGTGTTGACTAACATACTAATGCACATGTACTTGATTATAATTTAACTTTAATGTGCCTTTTGCTATTACATTTAAAATTAATATATTATAAAAGTACTAACTTGCAACTTCCTCATTACAAATGTTTAATCACAAATATATTTGAATACATAGCATACACATTTCAAAAGAAATTACAAAATTAATTCCTAATACATTTTCATGATTGTAAGTATCTGAAAACATTACATTCAGTTCACATTTAAGTATATTATAAGTGTATTTCCATAATAAGTACTATTTTGGAAAGTATGCTAAAGTGTAATTTTTCACAAGGTCAAGCCTTGTACAAGCTACCCTAAAATAAACAACTTTTATTAATGCTGGTTTAACTGTTTTGATCTTTACCCTCCAACCACCTGGATTTATTAATGCCACTTTTCAAATCGTGAGTAAGAATGACATGTATTAGAAATGTATAGACTGCTTAACATGGAAGTTAAATATGCCTGTTAATCAAGTTTATGCCATCACATATTATATTATTAGTGTAGAATATGTTATGCATAGCTGCCACAGCTAGTGAGCACAATGATGTCAGTCCTGCTGGTGTAGCTCAGAGCAAAAAACACCAGCCCAAAATCCATTCTCTTTTTAATGAGGTAATTTATCATTTAGCAGCATGTGTGAGGGGACAAAGGTTATATAGCCTTATCATTATACGTTACATTACTTTTTCACAAAGATGTGTTCTGAAGTTTCAAACACAAGAACGTGCTTTTTATATACCACCATGGTCAATAAAAATGATTTGTAATGTTTTGTTTCTCTAGTTCTTTTCTTTTTTCTTTTTTATTATATCTATTAATCCTACCTTTATCAGTGGCAACAACTGTTAAACTGAGCTCCAGACTCTTACCAGTAGCTGAACACTTAAATAAATTCAAGTTTTAAAAAATCTAATCAAAATATTGAAAGAAAGAAAGAAAGAAAGAAAGAAAGAAAGAACTGGCTTTGTGTAAAAGTCATTGGGCATGCAAATTCAGTGATGCAAATTGTGTTTGGGTCTGCAAGCAAACTAATGTATACTGAAAGTAATTTCAATAGGTCCCGTTAGTTGGAATTCAGTTTATACCCAAGTGAGAGGAGACCATGCCAACATAGCATGCACGTTTTTTTCAGAGTACGCCAAGCTGAACCAACAGCATCAAACAAGAGATTGGCTTCATTAAAGGTGTAGGTGTATAAAGCTCAATGAACAGAGATTATATCATTGTCCTTTCAACCTCTTCTGTTTTTCTGCTGAAAGCAAAATAAGGCAAAATCGTTCCACCTTCAGCCAGGCACCATTAGCAAATGTTAAATAAGGCTTGTGAGTGTATCTGCATATAGATGTTGTCATTGATTTCAATTTACTCTTGTTTTGATTCCTCAGCAGGGCTTTGTGTCAATCTCAAGTCATGCATAGCCGATTACGACTGGTAAAGAGCACACTTTTGTAGACCTCAGTAAAGCCAAATGACTCTGACGAGCTGGGAATGAAGCAAGCTGGGCTCTTAAGGAAGTGGCATTTGAATTAATGCAGGCCTGTGCTGATTAGTACTCTATTTGGCTGTGTTGTCAATAAATCTACATATGTAACATCTGAAAGTGACAACTACATTCTTCTTTGTAACCTTGGTTCATTCTTAAATGCTTCTTCTTAATGATAAATCCTTTCTTATATATATCCATCATTTTATCGTTACTCAAATCACATCTATCCATCATTAGTGCAGCTATAATATGATGAAGATAAACATAATGAAGAATTTTCACATTATAAGGCTTTAAATGAACAGTTCACTCAAATATAAATTCTGTCTTTATTTAATCACACTTTTACATCATTCAAATCTTGTATGCTGTTATTTTGTCTATAACAGGGCTAGTCAACTCCGGTCCTGGAGGGCCAGTGATCTGCATAGTTTACTTCCAACCCTTATCCAACACACCTGTTCATCATTTTTAAATAGTCCTGAATAGTTTTATTAGCTTGATCAGGTGTGTTTGATTAGGGTTGGAACTAAACTCTGCAGGCCACCGGCCTACCAGGAGCCGAGTTGAAAAGCCCTGGTCTACAATCAAAAAAAAAAAAAGTAACTTCATGCAGCTCTTTCCCTATCATTGTGAAAAAGAGGTGTGCTTAATTGTATTATTTATGCACTTTGTAGTGTATTTAAATCTTAAAATTACATTATCAATCAATTAATCAATCAATCAAACGATCAATAAATAAATAAAAGTACTTGCAGCTAAAATAATGTTAATTAAATAAAAGGCCACTTAGGCATACATTAAAAATATACTTTTATTCTGTTCCTTGAAATATTAAATGCGATTTCTATTTTTCCTTTTCTTTAGTGTGTTATGTATAAGATCTGCAGAGTTACAAAGATCAAAGTCTCCCACAAAAGGATTTATTCTATCTAAAAGAGAAGGCTGATCCAGACCGGGCTAAAACACCTCATTCAAACACTCCCCCACATCTCTATGTCATGATGTGGAAATATTTGCGTAATGCCGCCCAAATGTTCATGCAAAGAAAGAAGGCGTGGTTTCAGGAACCGCAGT
>NW_015638979.1:340973-346270 GCF_001515625.1 Sinocyclocheilus rhinocerous | reverse complement strand
CTGTCTTTACATTTATTTTGAAAGATGAAGCTCGCGATTATGGTAAGGGGCGTTACATTTCCGACGAGTGCTTGCTGTGTTCGGCCAATCACAATGCACTGGTTCAGCTGGCCAATCAGAGCAGACTGTGCTTGTCAAAGGAGGGGGCTTTGTTGAAAACGACGCGTTTGAGAGAGGCGGGGCATAGAGGAACTACAATGATGTACAGTATTTGAAAAATAAGGTGTTTTTTGAACATTAAAGCATGTCAACATATTCTGTTACACCAAATACACAAAATAATGATCTTTAAAATAGCATCATATGACCCATTTAAAGTTTAAATCATTATGTTTTAATAATCTTCTGTCATGCTTTAAAGAAGTACACTTATTTGAATGTGTTGACTAACATAGCAAAGTGCATGTAAAATATCTGATTATAATCTGTATCATTTGAACTGCAGTGTTATTCAGTATTATATTTAAAGATAACAAACTGTATCTTTAAAAAAAAATCTTATATATATATATAGAGAGAGAGAGAGAGAGAGAGAGAGAGAGAGAGAGATTATTAATTATTGTTTTAAAAATTGGTTGACTCAAATGATTGGAGTTACCTTATCTCATTGGGTTTTTACTCCATTTTATTTGTCAAGGTAATAAATGTAGTTATTCAGATCTTCTTAAATTTTGGCTCATGCATTTACTCAATTCAATTTCAATGATATCACAGCTTTAAAACTTTACTCAGTATTTTAAATATAAAATATAGTACATCATAGCTTAAGTTTTTAATCGACATTAGACTCCATCAAAGAGAACATATCAGCAAAATCACCAGATGTTGAGTAGATGACAAAATTAGCTATGATTAAGCAGTACAAATAGCAGTGGAACAGTCGAACGGGGGCTCAGAACAAGGATTTGTGAACAGCAGGGTGAATTAAAACAGGTGTTTCTATACCGGCAGATTTTTAGAGTGAAAAAGTTGACAGTACACAGATGGGATGTGTCGTCTCTGTGAATTGTTGGCACTCATTGAGCATACAAAATATGGCTAAAGATGAACACAATCAATCTCCGCAGTCTGTAAGTTATGGCATTTTCATTCATTTCAGGAAGTATAAGTGAATTACAATAAAAAGAAAGCTTTAGTATCTATATATATTGCTATTTCTGTAGTGGTGCATTTGTGCTTGCCATTGAACCCAAAAGTGTTTTTCCACTCGGGTCCATGTTTAGGTGAGGTTTGGAATACATTGAAATTCAATTTACAAACTTGTCATGCTCTCGGGGTCGGATGAAATCCTTCCTCTAAATGTTAATTTGTATGCATGTGCTCACAGTAGGAAAACACAGTTAGTTTTAACCTTAGATACAGGACATTAGTCGTTCCAAGTGGAGTTTATTTTTATGGTTAAATCCACAGTTGTTACATTAAAATAAGGGGGGGGGTGTAGACTATCAATGCTATTATATTAGTTATGTCCTTCTCATGCCCCGTTATTATTATTTATTTGTATAATATTGTATATTATTTATATTTATTGATTTAAGAGACAAAATTTGCACTATGATAACAAAAACAAACCCTTTGTGTCATTCATGAAACAACACAGAACATGTTCCCGCTTAGATTCGAAATGGTCAGCCTTGTTTACCTTGGCCATGTTTACACAGAAGCAGAATACAGTCGTCAGTCTTTAAGGTGGTTATATTCACACACACAGTTTGTTAAGAGAGTAACAGCCAAGGGCAAACTGGAACTAAAAAGTGGCCCTGGATTCTCTTTGATAGGTTCTCCGGACAATGGATCAGTATATTTTATTTTTAGTTTCATTTGTGGCAGTTTGCGCATCGGCTTGCTGAAGAGATACTCTGCTACTCATCCGCAGCGATGCGTGTTGCATTAGCACTGTTATATCTGACTATAACATGCCATAAAGCCTAACCGCTTGTTAAGTCGTGACGTAAAGAACGCCGTTTCCGGGTCCAAGCCTCCACTCCTTTCTATTGAGAATACCATCTCGACGGCCGTTTATGAGCACTATTTATTCATACTACACATTTAAGCTAAACTTTTAAAAAACGTACAGTGTACATTACAGTCTCTGTGCTCATGGCATCACAGATACTAATGTTTTAACGATTTACAAAAGATGAATCACTGTCTGGCCATCTGGGATTTTGGTATGGAGATAAAGGTTATGATTAGAATTTTTTGATAGTATTACACCACATTGTGCATGTAAATTAGCACCGTTTGTTGTTTTCTTTAGGTACGACATAGAGCGTTTGGACCCGGAAGCGGTGATGCGTGACGTCAGACTTAACAAGCGGATAAAACGCTCTCACACATTTATTATTTTAATATTTTGAAGGAGTAAAATTTGCATATGTGGTTTCAACAACCAGATACATTTAGACTTGTCCAGTTTGGAATGCGGCCCAGATCACCTCCTGAAGTGGTTTGAGCGATCAGATTTTAATGCGTCTCAAAAGGAGGGCATTTACACCTGGTCTTTTCGTGATCGGATAGCTATCCGATCAGAGAAAACACATGAAGTGACCAGGTGTAAAAAGGCCCTTTGTCAACATGGGGGAGCAGAAGAAATTGTTGTGTCAACATCAAGATCTACCCTTTGAAGGTACAGGGTAGGTGTGAGATTAAACCTTCAAAAAAGTGTTTTGTTGCCACGGCAACAGACTTTATTCCTAGGGGTAGAGAATTTGTGCACAACGCAGTCAAGCGGGTCTACTGCTTGTGTCCAGTCATTTTGTTTCTGTCTGAATCAGAACCAGGCAAGACATTCCTGTAGGTTTGTTTTGCAGAATATTGGGTCTAAGGGAACTGCCGCACCAGTGATACCACTCGGCCTGCTTCATATGAGACAGTTCCCCAATTCCTGATTAAGGATGTTTCGATAGGTGGAGTCTTTCTCCACAAGACAATTATGACAGATACCTCGTTAGTAGATTGGGACACACTTTTTCAAGGTTGCCCATCCTGCAGTATCTGGATGAGGGCAGAGTTTTTGGTTTTGAACCAATTACTCTTGCACACCCAAGGATGTAATGTGATTGTCAGAATGGACAGCATGTAGGTTTTCTTAACTATAAATCAAAAATGTTCATTAGGAGGTTAGTGCAGCACATTCTTCTTCTGATGAAAAACAAGTTTCTGTTGCTAAAGGTGGTGCAGCACCCCAAGATATTTGAATCTGGGAGCAGACCTTCTCTTGAGACATGGCCTGGATAATGGAGGTTATATCCTTAGACCGATGTGGCAGGGATTTTCCAGGTCAGATTTGGATATGTTCGATATTTGAAATGACACAGTGCCTCCTTTAATTTTCTCTATCTTGTTCAAGATCTCTGGGGTTTGACACTTTGGAGCATTTGTGGCCGATTTCCGCCATGGTGTCTCTCCTGGGGGAATCTCCTTGGCAAATCCTGGTCAGAAGAGATCTACCTTCTCAGGATCGAGGCACTGTGTGGCAGGGAACACTTATTCACTATTAACTATGACTTTTCCCTCAATAAATTCCTAATTTGCTGCTTATTAATAGTAGGTTCCTGCTTATTAATAGTTGTTAAGTTTAGGTATTGGGTAGGATTAGTGATGTAGAATAAGGTCATGTAGAATAAGGCATTAATATGTGCTTAATTACTACTAATAAATGGCCAATACTCTAGTAATATGCATGCTAATAAGCAACTAATTAAGAGACCCTAAAATAAAGTGTTACCCTTATTTCATATGCAAAGATGTTAGCCGTTCATTGCAGTGTACAGCATATTCATAGCATATGCACTGAAGTCTTATTTAAAGAGTTTTCAAATCAGAGGTCTAAAATCATGGCTTTTTATTTCTAAATGATGACAGTTTTGGGCTAATGCTAATGTTAATCCACATTAATCATGATATATTTGAAAAAGGTAACTTCATTTCAAAATGCTCTCTGTCCACACTAGCATTTTCCAAAAGTTTTATCCACACTGACACTGAAACTCTTAAAATACCTTGCTATGCATGTGCAAAACATAAATGCTCACTGATATGCTACATATAGACAAAACATAATTAAGTTCTCATTTTATTCTTCTGGCATGGACTTTTTATTAACTAATATCCCACCACTCGCAGGTGTGTACAATCACACTTAAAATGTGTATGGCCTAAATGCTATCATATGGTCTAAATACTGGCATCATCTTTTGCCGCAGGAAAGCAATTGCGTAAAAATATTTAGTCATTTTTGCAGAAATGTAATATAAAGATTGTACAAAGTGACATTTAGCTTTATCAACATTATTAAAATGAATAGCAGGCACAACAATGGCAGGTAGAAGCAGCCCATGCTGTACGCCTTTACTTTTTTATTTCAGGGTTGTATGACTCTTTGTGAGCTTCCGCTGTCTGAGAGTCGGGGGTTGTAGGCCCTGTGCATCGGGACCTCCCCTCACCCTGGGGACCTCTTGGGTTGAATGGCCTCCTACAACGCCTCCTCAATTAGGCTCCTCCTCTTTCTCAAGTGTAGGCTTGCGAGCCTCCTTGATGCTTGGCCCTGAACTGTGCTGGTGCTCCTTTACCCTTGAGTGGGTGTGGTAGAGTACCCTGCTCTCTGTGGCTAGGAGCTTGACTGTACTCCCCTTGTGCTCCTGCAAGTACGTCACCGGCACAGAACCTGGTTCCCTAACTTTGGTATTATATAGTGGTGCAGTAACATTATGTTGTCCCTTCCGCTCTATAGGACTGCCTACTGATGGTCTGGATCTAAGGTGACCCCAAGTCTCCTGAAGACTGTGTGGGTGAGCTTCAGTGGGTCAGTAAGATCCATTCAATTACCACGGTACTGTTATTTACATTTAGTCATTTAGCAGACACTTTTATCCAAAGCGACTTACAAATGAGGACAATGGAAGCAATCAAAATCAACAAGAGAGTAATGATACGCAAGTGCTATAACAAGTCTCAGATAGATTAACGCAGTACACGTAGCAGGTTTTTTTTATTATTATTATTATATAATAAATAAAAAGAAAACAAATAGATAGAATACAAAAAGAATAGAGAAGCTAGTGTTAGTTTTTTTTTTAAGAAATGCTATCACATGTGTTCTTGCTAACCTTAGCTATTTCTTGCAGTGCACCTGGGGCCTTCATTATGTAACATTGTCTTTCAATAGACTTTTGACTTTTCCAGCATTTTTAGAAAACTACATCCCTTCTTCCGTTCATTGCAAAGACACTTGAGCGAGTTGTGTTCAACCAACTCTCTATGTTTCTTGCACAGAATAACCTCCTGGACAGCAA
>NW_015638979.1:335850-340103 GCF_001515625.1 Sinocyclocheilus rhinocerous | reverse complement strand
TTAGTCATTTAGCAGACACTTTTATCCAAAGCGACTTACAAATGAGGACAATGGAAGCAATCAAAATCAACAAGAGAGTAATGATACGCAAGTGCTATAACAAGTCTCAGATAGATTAACGCAGTACATGTAGCAGTTTTTTTTTATTATTATTATGGAGGGGTGAGGTTTCTAAGTCACAATTTCTTGCTACTGGCGTTCGAGTCATCTTTAGGGCCTGTCATTCAGAAGCATGGCTTTTCCTATCATTGCTATGGTGATGACACTGAACTCTACTTCTCATTCCAACCAGATGATCCGACAGTAGCTGTTCGCATTGCAGCCTGTCTAACAGACAAATCTGGCTGGAAGAAGGATCATCACCTTCAACTCAGCCTTGTTAAGACAGAACTGCTCGTGGTCTCAGCCAACACAGCATTTCATCATAACCTATACATAACTCTATACAGCTAGGTTTGTCAACCATAACTCCTTCCAGGACAGCCAGGAACCTTGGAGTTGTGATGGATGATCAGTTAAGCTTCACAGACCATATTGCTAAAACGGTCCGGTCTTGCAGGTTATACAACATTAGGAAGATTAGACCCTTCCTAACAGAGCAGACCGCACAACTCCTTGTCCAAGCTCTTGTTCTCTCCAGACTGGACTATTGTAATGCTCTCTTGGCGGGCCTTCCTGCATGTACTATCAAGCCTCTGCAACTGATCCAGAATGCAGCAGCCAGAGTGGTCTTCAACGAGCCGAAGAAAGCTCACGTCACACCTCTCTTCATCAGCTTGCACTGGCTGCCAATAATCCAATCAAATTCAAGGTACTGATGCTTGCCTACAATACAACCACTGGCGCTGCACCAATATACCAAAACTCGCTAGTTCAGACCTACACGCCCTCCAGAAAGCTTGCGTTCTGCAAGTGAACGACGCCTCGTGGTGCCATCCCAAAGAGGGACAAAAATCACTCTCACAGACCATTTCCTGAACTGTCCCCAGCTGTTGGAACGACCTCTGAGACTTGTCACAGCACTTGTATATTGTTGCTCTCTCGTTGGTCTGATTGGTTCTACTTTATAAATCGCTTTGGATAAAAGCGTATGTTAAATGACTACATGTAAATGCAATAGTGGGGACCTCTTTTCCTACCCGTAGTAAACTAACCCTGCTGTTGAGTAGGTTATGTTCAGAGAGGAAATTGCTATAGCTACTTACATACCCTGAATGTTTACCTCAGAAATTAATAATTGACGATATCCGTAAATTTTTATACTTATCCATAAACTTACCCGGGTATGTTGCATAACTAATTTAAGGAATACTCCCTGTGCTTCTGTGTTCCAGAGTGTTTTTTGTGTGTTTGTTTGTTTGTTTGTTTTTTCATTTATTTACAAGAGTATTACTAGTTCCACACCATTATTGTATGATATAAACTTTAAATCCTTAAAAACGTAACGGACATATCACAGCACAGAAGCATTGTGATTTCCTAAATATAGCCCTTATAAATCCAAAACATGGCGTTATGACAAAGTTAGAGTATGTATTTTTCAGACTCCATCTGTGTGCAAAATGCTCATTGTTAAAGTTAAAAGGGGGTTTCTTTTAATCCCTCTTTTGAAACCATTAAATATGGTTGGTTGAAAACATAATTTAAGTATTGGTCCACACTTTGTATGTGATGGATAAGCGATACAGTACATTAAAATAGTAAAATACACACCAAAATGAACAACTGTCTCTTTGAGTTAATAGCTGCAAGGAAGGTGTTGCTGCTACAAAACAAAGTATGTCATATTGAGTGAAAGATGTTATTTATCTTGTTAATGAGGTGCATGGGTTAACTTTGCCTCTTGGAATTTGAGCTCACTCTGCTGCAAGTGTTGCTACTTCTTAGGCATTGTGTAAGAGTGCTTTTGGTTGTGTATGATAATTTTGAAAACTATATGGGTTCCACTTTTTATTAAGTGGCCTTAACTATGTGTACTTACATTTAAATGAATCATTTGGTACAATGCACTTATTGTGTACATACATGTTTTTACATTGTACTTATATTTAAATGAATACCTGCATGTAATTACTTCTGTAATTAATTTCTGTAATTATATTTATAATTACACTATTGACCCATCCCTTACACCTTAACTCACCCTTAAACCTACCCATACCACCAAACCTGTCCCTAACCTTACCCGTATCCCACCACAATAGCATCAAAAGTGTTTTGCAATACGGTATGAACACAATAAATACATTGTACTTATTTTTTGATGCAAAATTAAGGCCACTTAAAATAAAGTGGGACCAAAACGTTTATTTTGCTTTTACTGTCCATTCAAAATAAATCCAAAATAATGCTGACCATGAGTGGATCACAATAGAGTAATGTAGTGATTTTAAATCACTACACTGCATTATTGTTTTCTTGGCTTCAAAGCATTACAGAGATTAATATAAAAGCCTGCATTGAAAAAGCAAAACTGCTCTGCCCTTGCAGTGGACCACCTTGCAATGCAGAAAGAGCAGCCTTAATTGTCTTACCAATTGTACTCTGTATTGATTTGTAGGTCTTATCACCAAAGTGGACAACTTGAGGTCCGCAGTCAATAAATTCCCACATGTTTCTTCTGTATTCACTATGCAAGGGTCACATATTGAAATACTTGTGACTGAATACATAATCACATAATATCAGGTTCACTAAAAGAGTCATGATTACAATTTATATTTTAGACAGTGTTCAATGACTTACAGTTATGGATTGCATTGTGCAGACCTTCAATGCATCCACAGTTCAAAGCAATCATAGAAGGGAACCTGTGGGCATGTGTTAACAGGCAAAACCAATTACCAACTGTAATGCTGCATCAGTTTAGTATTTACATATATGTGAAAGCTTAATTTCATTAATAATATGGCTGGATACTAATTTTAAAAAAAGAATCAACTTGAAGCAGGACAATTCCTTGTTACACAATATATTTACAGGTCTAGGGGCATGATTATTACTTATTTTATATTGAGTTACTTTTTATGTAAGTAATTTACTAAATTAGTGTGTTAAATTGACATGTTAATTAGTTAACAATTCACATTAAAAATATAAAAATGTAAGTGCCATTTGGGGTTGGGTAATTTAAATGTATGATGTGATATATATTACTGTAATATTAACTATGAAATCAGCATTAAATGTAAGGGAGCTAGACTGATTTATAAAGCTATACAGCAGTAAATAATAATTATAGTTTTCCAAATATGGTGATATGGACTAATTACTATAATC
Source organism: Sinocyclocheilus rhinocerous (assembly GCF_001515625.1). NCBI lineage: Eukaryota > Metazoa > Chordata > Actinopteri > Cypriniformes > Cyprinidae > Sinocyclocheilus > Sinocyclocheilus rhinocerous. The sequence goes on along the minus strand of NW_015638979.1, from coordinate 336,824 downwards.
ACCGGATTTGTGGTGCAGCACAAATTCTAACGATAAGCACAACATGACTTAATTCAGGCTAAAATTATATCCACTGGTGCAATGAACATTGCTACTCCCAACACAAGGCAATGCAGTTCTAATCATATTTGAATACAATCAGTTTAAACATTGAATTTCTTGATTATTATCTAAACAGGACTAAATGACACATGCTGTTTATATCTTGTGTGCCCATTCAGTGAACCAAACCTCAAATATTTTATGGAAATATGACTTGATATTTGTACTATAATTGCATTGTAACTATATTACACATGGGGATTTGGTGATTGTTTAGTGGAATGACTCAATAGTTAATCAACATATCCGCAGAATCAAAAATTCCCTGTTTCAATTACAGATAACTCTCATTGACAGTCTCAAAAACCTTTTAAGCTAATGTCTGTCTGTAAGGGGGCTCATGGCCTGTGGAGAGATGTTATTCTCATGCTTACAGATGATTAAAAAATGTTATGTCATTCTTCAGTGACACTCAACTAATGCCAATGTGGTCCTTATTTCATTATCATCATAGCTCTAATTTAAAACTACATGAAAAAAGACTTAAAATATATTTTAATTTAAGCAGTGCCAACATTTTTAAAATGTTAAACAAAACAGAGAGAGAGCGAGAGAGAGAGAGAGAGATTTCAAACATAATTAATAGTTAAAAGAAATAAATGTTAATACAACGAAAAACATATCGGCCACCAAACTGATCAATTTGGTGTTATCTTATATCTACAAAATCAATATAAGTCAATATAAATTTGCATAGAAACATAATTCATAGTGACATGGAAAGGAAAAAAGAGTGATGTAGTGTTTTGTACTTAAAGGGGTCATGTGATGCGATTTCTGTGTTATGTAGCTATTTGTGCATGTATAAGATCTGCAGAGTTACAAAGCTCAAAGTCTCCCACAAAAGGATTTATTCTATCTAAAAGAGAAGG
>NW_015638979.1:335102-335469 GCF_001515625.1 Sinocyclocheilus rhinocerous | reverse complement strand
TCTGCAGAGTTACAACAAACAAAGTCTCCCACAAAAGGATTTATTCTATCTAAAAGAGAAGGCTGATCCAGACCGGGTTAAAACGCCTCATTCAAACACGCCCCCCAACGATGTGGAAATATTTGCGTAATGCCGCCCAAATGTTCATGCAAAGAAAGAAGGCGTGGTTTCAGGAAACACAGTAGTGTTGATGCAGCCATGTCAAGGAGACGCTGTGTGTTTCTGTGCAAAAGCAAAAGCACTTTATTTGGCCTTCCGAAAGTAGATGCAATGAGAAATCATTGGTTAAGATTTATTTACAACAGAACAGCACAACCCAGATGTTCGAATTTGTGCAACGCATTTTATGGATGACAGTTTTGTGAAC
>NW_015638979.1:331968-332472 GCF_001515625.1 Sinocyclocheilus rhinocerous | reverse complement strand
CCCCTTTCAGCCCTTTCAGGGCTTGAACTGATGGTAAAACTAAGGACATTATGTACTGTCTTTACATTTACTGAAGCTCGTGAAGCAATCACAGTGCACTGGGTCAGCTGGCCAATCAGAGCAGACTGTGCTTGTCGGAAGGCGGGGCTTTGTAGAAAACGACGCGTTTGAGAGAGGCGGGGCATAGAGAAACTACAATAATGTACAGTATTTGAAAAATAATGTGTTTTTTGAACATTAAAGCATGTCAACATATTCTGTTACACTGAATGCACAAAATAATGATCTTTAAAATAGCATCATATGAACACTTTAAAGGGTTAGTTCTAGAGGTCTGCACGGGCTTTAAAGTGAAGCCCGAACCCAGTCCGTACCCGAGATCGTCTGACCCTACCGACCCGAGTTAGTTACATTTAGAGCCCGAACCCAAAATCTTTTTTTTCCCCCACAACGAATAGCCAATTTTTAAAAATGCTGTATTTCACGATTCCATGCAACGGTCAG
>NW_015638979.1:321719-331710 GCF_001515625.1 Sinocyclocheilus rhinocerous | reverse complement strand
AACACTTACCAGTTATGAAAGTTTATGAACATCAGGTGCAGCGGTCACATTAATCCTGCCGAGTTTTTGAATGGTTGTATACGACAAGACGATAATTCTTCCATCGCGCAAATTATGGTCATTTTCGTCAGTTAAGGCACGTAGCATTCGGCCTGCTTTAAATCAGACACAGAGATGCAGTGCGGTAAGATCGCATTTATTTGAATTAATTAATTATATCATTTATTTGAATTAGCGCGCGCATGCGAGAGAGAGAGAGAGAGATGAATAAAGGCCTCCTGTAGCGAATCCATGCATTTTTGTAAGATAAATATCCATATTTCAAATGTAATAAACACTTTTCTCTCACTTCCGCTGACTGTGGTACGCGGAAGACGTTCAGGTGGATGATGTAGGACGTATGCGTCGTGCGCGCGCCTCTGAGAAATGCAGGAGCAAAGGAAACAAAGTTTCCTTGCTTTAGCAAGGGAAAACCTCGTGGCTTATATCGAAATCCTCTGATATTTTTCTTTACAAATCCTCGTTTTGTACTTCTAATTCGTGAATGGCGTTTTGTTTTGTTTTGTCTCCACGTTCGTCACTTATCACGCAACGTCGACGTCTTACGCCATCCGCCCGAAATGGCTTCCGCATATGACAGTCAGCGGAAGTGAGAATAAAGTGTTTATTACGTTTGAAATATGGATATTTATCTTACAAAAATGCATGGATGCACTACAGGACGCCTTTATTCACCCACCCGGAGCCGTGTGAGGGACGTTTTATTACAGATGCACGCACTTTATTTAACATCTTCTGAACTGTTGACAACCAACACCCGCTTACCCCCATTGAAAGGCTTGGAGGGGCCAGGACAATTTTTAATATAACTCTGATTGGATTCGTCTGAAAGAAGAAAGTCACATACACCTAGGATGCTTTGAGGGTGAGTAAAACACAGGCTAATTTTCATTTTTGGGTGAACTAACCCTTTAATGTGAAGAACTACACTATTTTAACAGTTGAACTACCATCATGCTATACTAAAAAATGTTGTAAAGTTATTGTGATTTTTAATTTATAAGCCAACACTGCACTTGACAGTACAAAAGGTTTTATCCAGATGTAAGTAATTGCCCCATCAGCCTTAAGAGAGTTCCAGGATGCATGTTGTACAGGCCTCAACGAAAGCAGTTAGAGTTGCTTGTACTTTAGAAAGTCTGAGATATATTTTGCTGCTGAAGTTGCATCTATCTTGGCTGAGCATATTAAAGGGCTTCTGGTGAAAGGCACATACATTTGACTTATAGGTTAATGTAAATGCTCTTTCATGAATCTGTTAGAATAACACACACATATTGTTTGCCCATATTGCACTCCAGTATATCAAGATCTCTATGAAGAATTTCAGTCAGGTTTCAGGCCCCACCATAGCACAGAAACTGCACTTGTTATAATTACAAATTACTTGCTTCTTGCGTCAGACCAAGGCTGCATCTCATTGCTAGTTTTACTTGATCTTAGTTCTGCGTTCAACACAATAGATCATGACATACTCATAGATCGATTACAAAACTATACAGGTATTCAAGGGCAGGCTTTAAGATGGTTTAGATGAGGGGTGGGCAAACTTGGCCCTTCCAGGCTACTTTCCTTCAGAGGTTAGCTCCAACCCTAATCAAACACACCTGAACCAGCTAATCATTGTCTTCAAGACTACTTGAAGGCTACAGGCAGGTGAGTCATATCAGGGTTAGATCAAATCTCTGCAGGAAAGTGATCTGGAAGGGCCAAGTTTGCCCATCACTGGTTTAGATCCTACCTGTCAATATTGTAGAAACTTAATTTTCTGTAAAGTTGTTTTGCATCGATTTGTATCGTAAAAAGCGCTACACAAATAAACTTGAATTGAATTGAATTGAATTGAATTGAGACAGGAGGGACTTGGAGCATGCGGTGCCAGGTGGGACCTAAGCCACAGCCAAAATGTCGATCCACGGTGGAGTTGACGGAGGTAGGAGCCATGGTGGAGGAAGGGCTGACGACACCAGAGGGCTGACCAATGGCGGCGGAGGAGCCTGAGGCGGAGACAGAGAGCCGATGGGCCAGGGTGACGAGGAGGATCCGGAGGGCCGAGGCGGAACTAATGGCCTCGGCGACCGACGCGTAGGTGACACACGTTAACAACATTTAGACCCGACAAACACAGACTGAACGGACTGGGGCTTAAATACACAGGATAACGAGGGGCTAATGACAAGACACACCTGAAATCCATCAACACCAGGGAGAAACTGGGTCACGGAGCACATGGGGAGGGATAACACAACAAAGACAGTCCAGGGGCGTGACACACTCATGATGCAAGATGCTGAAAAATGGCAAAATGTGAGACATGACACAACAACCAACAACTGAAATAGTTTATATGCAATTAATTTAATAAATTAACATATAATGGAATTATTTAATTACATTTTCAATCAACTGACAGCCATAGTGTTAACAGTGTACTTTTGCCCCACATCTTAATCTCTAAACTGAATCTCATGTTTTCAGGCCTTGACTGATTAATCCAATGACTTTCTGCTACAACTAAGAAGCTATGTGCAAATTAAGATGACTGGGGGAAAAAAAACATCTGGCCTATCCTTTTTTCAGACTTTTTCAAATGTGAAGAATAAGCCATTTTGGAGAGTATCCACTGAACGCAAACAGCGTATGTTGGTGTGCGTCAGCCGCACCACACGGATACGTTGTTTTCGTTCAAATCAAAGCACAAACAACGTAGAAAACATATCCGCGTGGCGCAGCTGACACAGAACAACATACGTTGTTTGCGTTCAGTGGATACTCTCCAAAATGGCACTAGGGTGACGTGGAGGAGACAAATTGTTGAATAAAGTCGTTTTTTTTTCTTTTGCGCACAAAAAGTATTCTCGTAGCTTCATAAAATTACGGTTGAACCCCTGATGTCACATGGATTATTTTACCGATCTCCTTGCTACATTTCTGGACGTTGATCGTGGTAGTACCCTTGCTGTCTATGGGAGGGTCATGGAACATTTGGAACGACATGAGGGTGAGAAATTAATGACAGAGTTTTCATTTTTGGGTGAACTAACCCTTTAACACTTAAACTTTGCCTCTACAAGTAAGGACACTAATTGAAAGGGTGTTGGAAATTATGAGATTAAAAAAATAAAAAATAAACTTTATGTAGGCTCTTTATTCGTAGAAATAGTCAAGCCTATTCAATGACACTCCCTTGAAGTCAAACTTACGCACTTAAAAAATACATGCCTTAAGGTATATCTTGTAATTCTGCATAAGATCACTATATGGTCACAGACTGTCACTTTTAAACAGTTTGAAATTAAACAAAATGGTACATTAATGTGTGTGATCTGAGAAGGGGTAATTGAGAGTTCATTTTTTTAACGTTAGTTAGTGTGTAATACTAACTATCTGCAAACTATCTTGCCTCAGTTCAATCGGCACATGAAATGATGGTCTTTTCATATTTACTTAAAGCACAAAATAAACATGAATGAATATCAGAATGTAAAATAAAAAATAAAACAGAATTTTATTTCAACTACGGAAAGACATCAATACACAACATTTTCAAGTTTATTTCAATTTTTAAGACCACTGAAGTTAATCTACTCTCCTTTCTGGGCAAGATGGCAGATTCGGCATTATGATTGGTCAGATCACTTGTCAATCATCTCTTTGCTAACGGTCAATTGTGTACATGAGTTCATACATGAGAATTTCAAATCAGTCACTTAAAAGGATCCATCTCAGTTAGGATGCTGCCTTAGAAGCCATTTGCATAGAAGACAGCAAAGCAGCTTACTAGATTTTGGAACAGAGGAATTAATTACAAAAACCCATACATGCACACATTTATATACTGTGTATATGTAAGGGGCCATTTATTTAGTTTCTACTTTGTCTACAAAGACTCAGTTTTACTTCTATTTCTGACTCTCTCTTGTTTTAAAGTGCCCCTATTATGGGTAATGAAAGGTTCATATTTTGATTTTGGGAGTCCCCAACATGCTTGCAAATTCAAAAAACACTTTCCTAGTCTTATGCATTTATTTTTACCTTACTTGCTCAACGACTCCCAAAGGATTTGCTCAACGATTCATTTTCCAAACCCCTCCTTTGCGTGACGCTAATCTGCGATGATTGGTCCGATGGTCTCATTTCCATATCATCATGCCTGTAATGCCTGATAAAGCAGCGTTTGTGAGCGCAGTGCTGCTTTGTGTACAGCGTTACTGGGGAAACCGCTATTTTTACCGCTCCAAAAGTGGCACCTAGTGGCAAAGAATGAATTTGCATTTTCATTCAGACCAACACGAAAAGACCAACAAGTGGGCGGGCAATATACTAATGTTTCATGTTGATGTCAACATGAAACGGCTTGGGATTCGTTTTAAAAACTACTCGTTTCAATTATTCAGAGTTGACTCTTTCTTTTGAGAGACAATAACTTTATACACGGTGCACTTTCAGATTTTAAACTTTGCAGGATGTTTTCATTCACTTAGAGCTGTGTTACACGCTGCATGAAAGGTAATTTTCAAAAATCCATAATAGGGGCACTTTAACCCAAAATCACTGTGCATATACTAATATGCTAACTTTTATTTTTTTATTTATTTTTTATATATTTCCATTCACACAGCTCAGATTATCCTACATTACTCTTACATAATATCTATACTAATAATAATAACTGTACTGTGTGGTTTCATGACAAATTCACAAAATTAATTTTACACTTCCATTTTATGTAAAAATTATGTTTTATAAATGAAACCAAGGCTGTGATATTTTTATACATGACTATATTTACACTTTTATTATTATTATTATTATTACTATTATCATCATCATCAAACTTAACTATACTAGTTGAAGACAAGTCAATCAAGAACACCTTTATTTGTATAGCACCTTTCTACAACACAGATCAATAACAGCGACAAAGCAACTTCACAGTGATAAACAGGAAAAATAGCAAAGTCATTTATGGAAACTCAACTACAGAATGGAGAAACTTTTTTGTTTTACTGCTATAAAAATAGCTCTAAAAGATATGTCATTGTTTAGAAGTCAGTTTAGAGTTGATTCTTTTCAAATCAATAACTACAGTATGTGAATTCCATACAATTTTGAAGCAAGTTCAGTTCAGCTATAAGCAGTTCTATAAAAAGGCAGCAATGCCATTTATTCAGCTTTAGTCAGTTCGGTGTTGATTCAGTTCAGCTCAATACCAGTGTAGATGTTGCAAGATATTTGTTACTGTTAACTGCTTGTTCATCTATTATTATTAATACTCAACACATCTTCATTTAACACTGCTGGCGTAATAATGGTGGCAGGCAGAGAGGCGCACCTTTAGTTTCACGGCTCACTCACAGATCATTTCAAGTGTCAAATAATTTCAAGTTCCTTTCAATCCAGACATTAGTGAAAGTGGTGATGGATGAGTTGTTTACTTGGTAATTAGTTTAATTTCTCATTATTCTCAGTATTTATGCAGCTTTGTACATTGCAGACATGATAGGCGAGCACTATCACCTTGAAAATGTAATCAGCCAATGACAGCACTGGAGGTTTTTCCAATGCTAGATTTTTTTTTTTTTTTTGTGCTAACACAACCTGATATTGTTAGTTATTTGTCACAGTAATCCAAATTAGATTTCTTTCTTTTTTCTCTCGGATAAATCGTGTTCAAGTGTGCCAATGTTTTATAAAGTTTTATAAATTTTGCAGAAAGTGACTGACTGACATAGACAGAGTGGATCTTTATGGTCACCTCAAGATATTGGTAAGCAGGTCAAAAATTAATTTGAGTTCAGGGCAAAAAACAGCCCAAACATTAATAAAGATGCAATATATGAGTAAATGATGCATTTAATTCCAAAATGAGTCAGTTGTTTCCTAAGTGGCATTTACTGCTAAGCAGATTCCACTTCACTGTGGGTGAGGAAGATCAAAACATCTCAAAGCAAGCCTTGGAGCTCTTTCTGAGTCCGCTCCAACCCTAGAGTCTGTTTCAGCCCCAGCTATTGATTAATTCTGATATGGACCCTGAAATTGAACACAAGCCCACTATGGACCCTGAGGCTGCACACATGCCTGTCATGGACCCCAAAGCCTGCGCACATGCCTGTCACAGAGCCCCAGCCAAAGGATTTGTCCATCCCAGAGCCAGCACCCGCAACCCTATCAGTCCTGGAGCTGATTCTCACCCTTATTGCCACCCAAAATCTCTTACTGAGGAGATAAATGCTGTCTTTGTCGTAGGCATAAAAGTCATTTTCCCTCCATTCTCTGCTGTTTCCATCCAGCAATTATGACTCCCTGGTTCCATCCAGGTCCCTGGCCCTTCCTCCTCTGCTGGTTCTGTTCAGCATCAGTGACTCCCTTGTTCCATCCTGGGCCTTGGCCCTTCCTCTTCCAACAACTCCACCAGAATCTTTACAGACTTCTCCTTACCCTACTGCTCCTTTTTAGTCTCCCCATGCCTCCAGCTTCACTAGCACAGTCTCCTGGCCCTCCATCGTATTCTGAGTCACGACCCAAGCCTATAACTTGACTCTCCAGCTCCACCTCAGCCCTCTGAGCCCTTGACTCCATATTGGCCCTACAATCCCTTAGCTCCACTATGACACTCCAATTCCTTGGCTCCACCAGGGTCCTTCTGGCCTTGCCATAGTCCTTGGCTCCACCATGGATTTCCAGGCCTTCAGCTGCACCTTGACCCTTCAACACTCTGGCTTTGCCAGGGTCCCCCATCCCTTTGGCTCTACCATTGTCCTCGGCCCCTCCCCGCTCTACCTCAGTTTTCCAATCCTGTGGTGTCACCCTGGTCTTCTGTTCCTCTGTTCCTCCAGCAGCACCTTGATCTCTACCTTCTCCAGCTCAGCCTTAGTGGTCTTCTACACTGGTGGTCCTGCCATACCACTGTCCCTGCTGAACTTATTAGTCAGTTTTTAGCATCCTATGTTAAGCTGTTACGTATTTCCCATTCTGGATTATCATCTTTATTTTGGTTTGCTCTTGTATGATCTTCTCTTGTAATTAAAAGATTTAAATCCATGCCTCCACTGCTATTCTTACAACACTGACATTCATTTATAGGGCATATAGGTCATTATAGGGCATTCATTTATAGTGTCTTATTATTCTAACTGTATTTACTGAGGAAATGTAAGAATATTATAAAATATGATGCATCTGATGATAGAAAAATTCCCATTTAAATTAAAAATGACACGACTTCAATTTAAGGCAGCAAAAAAGTTCACATCTTACCCTGTTTTACTCTATAATGATTTTTTTATACTTCTGTATTTCCTGAATTACTGATTATTTTCTCATCCAAATTTACCTCCTCTGAGAAACACCCCTGCTATATAAATAAATCTGAATACTGCCCACTCACATAATCATGTGCTTCCAAGCATTTATCATATTGTAGTATTCATTTTCTTGTTCCTGCTGCTTTGAAACCCATAATTCCGTTGTGTAATAAATGCGAAAAATGGGTGGAATGGAGAACGTAGCCAGTCGTCCTCGTCATCCTGCCTGCCTCCACACACCTTGACCGTGACAGTCAGGTCTTATGGGCCTTTAATTTCCAAGCAGTGCATTTACAGAACTGCAACAACCACTATTCTATGGAATGTGGTGGACATGCGCAGTGCCAGTTAGACAGCATGATGCATTAGCCATTACACTATGACTGCACTTGACGTGTAAGAATAGTGAAATAATCAGAACATAGCAGCAAAACAATTACTTGGCAATTTGTCATAGTCTTAAGGGCCTGCACTCAATAATTCCTTCTACAAACATGAATAATTATTTTTGACAGATTTTCCAGACAGATGGCCAGTTCTTCCCCTCTCTATAAATTGAATTAGTTGCATTGAATTTTATGAACACTAAGCAGAAATGTACCCATAAATTACAACAGTACTAAAAAATAATGATTCACCTTTACACTCACATTTGCCCTGCAAATACAGATTCCAAATCCAGATACTCAAATAGCTGCTGAACAAATAAATATGCTAAATAAATCTTACTTGGTACAATGCTACATGATAATGTACAGTGTTAGGTAAACTATTTTGGAACTGTTTTTTCAAGCTGCTGTACAATCCTACTGTTGATTTAATGCAGCTTAAGAGCTAGTTCACCCCAAAAATGACATGCTAATAGAGTATGTTTGATTATTAAGACTATGTGTACAATATAATGAGATATGAAAACTGCAACGCTACATGTTGGTAAAAAAAAAAAAAAAGGCTTAATATTAGAAAAGCCACACAATTTTGAAAACAGCTACTGAAAATAAAATAAAAAAAATAGTTAGTAGTTTTGCTGCTTTCAGTTTCTGTAGATATTCCCCAAACTGCAAATAGGGTAAGATGGTGGAAGACGCCCCCTTAAGAAAATATGAATTTGCTTTTAAATTGTAACATATTGAGAAATAATTTTAGCGTGCATGATGATGCATCAGCCAATGTGTTATCATAGGAAATAAATAAATAATTTGCTTATAATTTTTTTTATTTTTATAATTAATTCACACGTATGTAGCAGATTACAGTTGTTCTCAGTGGTCACCATGAGTCATCTTTTTTTTTTTCTTCTTTTTTTTTGCAAATTGCAAAATATCTTTTCAAGTCTAATCGAAGATCTTTTGATTATTCAACAAGAGCATCAACCTCAGAGTCTATACATAAACACAGACACTATTGGGTGCACCAGCTCTCTGTTTTAAATCCCTATGCTAAATAACTTACACTACTGAAATATTTTAGCAGTGCTGAATGACAGAGGAGTTTTAAGGGAGGATTTGACAGTGACAGATTGGGGAGCTGCATTAAAACTTAGCTACAGCCACACATGAAGAAAGTTGCAGTGCAAACTGCTTTAATCCTCCGTTACCTTGGTTACATCAGCCAAAGCAGTTCGGTATAATTCTGCCCTAAAATTATGCCGCGCTTGATGTTTCCAGCCAAAATGCCAGTAACACTAACGTCACTCTACACAAATCTAAAATTACAAATGCCATATCAATGATCACGTCTCTTTTTTTACGGTGTATCATATTTAGTCACAAAGCTGCTGCTACAACAGTGTATTGATCCATGTCAACATTGTGTACACAACATTGTAACCCAATTCAAATCCAAACAGAGGACTTGTGTGAGTCATTGCCCATGAACAGCACCCTAACACGGCAAATTAATTAATGATCAAATCTTCAGTGAAGGTGTGCGTCGGCTCTCCGTGTTTTTAAGAAGCAGGCATGTTTCCTTCTCTGTGGAATGAGGCAGCTCTAGTTCTCATGACAGCACACTGCTTATGTTTAAGGCATTGCTAAATAATGCATGACTGACGTAAACAAAAAAGCTGAGGGCTCCTACGGTCAAGAGAGAGATGGATGGCATTATTTCTCCATAATTTCCTCTCACAACTCCAATCCCATCTCAGAGAAAATGACAATATGCCTTTGTGTTTTTAGGATTTATGGATGACAGCCAGTAACACAGATGTAGTGATGGCGAATTTCAGCACACTTGAATAATTCACTCTTCCCACCTGCTATTAGCATGTAATCATAAGCTTTGTAGCATCTTAACAAGAAACGTAACTGATTCTACTGTCCCACAGGGACTAAGGCGGCTTTAAAATGGGAATATGATTCTTCCTTACAGTAAAAGGTAATTGTGAGATGAAGTTTAAAATAACAGATAGTTACATTATGAGATATAAAGTCACAATTACAAGAAATAATGTCGCAGTTGTGAGATTTAAGTCAGATATAAAGTTACAATCTGGAAATATAAAAGGCAGAATCAGGCTTCCATACATTAGCTCAAATATTTGATTTACCATATATGATTTACAAATAAACAACAAAAAAAGAAACACACACACACAAACATATATATATATATATATATATATA
>NW_015638979.1:317608-320303 GCF_001515625.1 Sinocyclocheilus rhinocerous | reverse complement strand
GACCCCCCAATACAGTAAAACTGTACATTTTAGAGTGGCCTTTTATTGTGGCCAGTCTAAGGCACACCTGTGCAATAATCATGTTGTCTAATCAGCATCTTGATATGCCACACCTATGAGGTGGATGGATTATCTCGGCAAAAGAGAAGTGCTCACTAACACAGATTTAGACAGATTTGTGAACAATATTTGAGAGAAATAGGCCTTTTGTGTACATAGAAAAAGTCTTAGATCTTTGAGTTCAGCTCATGAAAAATGGGGGCAAAAACACAAAGTGTTGCGTTTATAATTTTGTTCAGTGTATATGCAGTATATATATCATTAAGACCAATGTGTCAACACGGATTAAGGGTGACACAAATCAAATGTTACTGCAGCCTGCAAGCAAATTTTACTCCATACAAGCAATATCTAGCCAATAAAATACTTCAGAACGTAACTTCAAAAATGTATCCATATCCTTTTCATGACAAGCAAAATGATTGATGGGCAGATTTATTTATTTATTTTTTGTGATTCTATAATTCCCATGATATTTCCATGTTTGTTTGTTTTTTTTAATTCCATGACCATGAACCTGGAGAGGAGAAATCAAGAAACCAAATTGCTGAGAGCAGTTTGTAACGGCAGGAAACAGTTTGTTACTTTCAGTCAATTTGAAAAAGGAATTTCCATCATGTTTGTCCAAGGTCTTGAAGGGAACAACAGCAGCAGGTGTACAGAAGTCCTTTACTTCTGCAATGGTAGGTGTTATGAGCCAAACACATGGCAAGATAAGAGGGAGTTGCACTGTTGGTCAGAACCACAGCCAGGACACAAGGCCAAAGGGACCTGATTAGATTTTGTGTCTGAAATAAATGACAAACGAAAGAGAAGAGAGATATGAAACTAGCTCACAGAGGCTGGATGGAATAAGACTGTGAGGAAGAGAGCAGCAGAAGCAGACAACAAGACCATTTCTCACTCTTGAGGGTGCAAGACTCTAGTGGATTCACTCAAAGGGTGAATAATGGCACAGTCAGGCGTGGAAGAATGTCTTAAGTTTGTGTAGGCATTCATGACAGCAACATATGAGCATGGCTAAAAGTACTTACTGATGATGGGCAGCTCATAACAAATGACGAAATAAGTTTAAACCATTGCACCTTAAAACAATTCACTTTTTTTTCCCAATTTTTTTTAAATAATATTTAATTCATGTTATGCACTGCATTAAAAATAGAACATCCACTTTGCATGATCAACCAGATTTGCATTTCCTAAAGGAAAGAGCGGTGTTTGCATGGCATCAGGAGGATAGCAATGGAGTTTTAGGTAAGATTGCTTCTGTTTAAATGAAATTTTGCATCAGAGGAACTTTGCCATTATCATGAAACGTCTTGTTTTCTGTCAGCTGTGCATATAAATGGTTAAAATATTTGCATGGAAAAAAGGCCAAACACAAATCAGTATGCACATATTGTGATGATGTCATTGCTGTTAATTACGTCTTTCAAATACTGAATATTAGCCCTTGACTTGATATGCATTTTTTATATCAGTCGACCACTACTGACCAATGTTGAGAACAAAAGTGTGGGGTGGTTTATATGAGATAAGTTAGATAAGTAAACCTGAATGGTTTAGCTTAAGGTACTTAAGGGACTGTTATGCTGTATTAATTTGATCAACCAGAACTGAGAACACTTCCCATAACACCTGATGTATTCATCGATAGAGCATATATCAGACTTGTAACCCAAAGGTTGCAGGTTCGAGTCTCTGTACTGGCAGGGACTGTAGGTGGGGGGAGTGAATGTACAGCACTCTCTTCCACCCTCAATACCATGAGTAAGGTTGACACTCTTGAGCAAGGCACCAAACCCCCAACTGCTCCTCGGGTGTCGCAGCCAACTGCCAACTGCCGGGTGTGTGCGTTCACTGCTGTGTGTGTGCACTTGGATGGGTTAAATGCAGAGCACAAATTCCAAGTATGGGACACCATACTTGGCCACACGTCACGTCACTCAATGGCATATATGCTTATATCAGTATATGTCTGTGTCGCTCTTATCCAATAGTTACCATATTCATAGTTGGATCCAGCCTAGATCCAGACCAGATGGTGGAATTGCACCTAGAAAAGGTCACAACACAACCCCTTATGGCCAGTGAAGTTCCTGACGACTAGACAAGCCCTCAACACAGATCCTCAGTAAAGACCCTAAAGACTAAACAAAAAAGCAGTCATCAATAAGCCAGTCCTCTACTGTTGGCTAAGATGCTACTCTACCTTCATGTTTCAACCTGCTGGTCATAATACAACCTTAATGTTCTCACCTAATTCCGCCTTGGTGCATTCTGGTCTCCAAGCAGAAGGAGCTGTATATCAGGTCACAAAAAGATTGACCTGTGATGCAGCCTGGAACCATAAATCATTTAGGCCAGAGTAAAACTGGCCAACTGAGCCTGGTTTCTCCAAAGGTTTTTATTTTTATTTATTTTTTCTTCCTCCACTACTATCACCTTTTGGAGTACTTTGATACCTTGTCACTATTGCCTTTGACTTGTTCAGTTAGAGGCTTAAAAGACAACTAGTATTCATAACATATTATTTATCTGACTTTATTGACACTATCAATTAAGAACACTAAAAAACCTGAACTGAATTGAGGTGGATATTGATTGTTATGATCTGTGGATTTTTTTTTTTTTT
>NW_015638979.1:299192-317416 GCF_001515625.1 Sinocyclocheilus rhinocerous | reverse complement strand
TCCCATGATATTTCCATGTTTGTTTGTTTTTTTTAATTCCATGACCATGAACCTGGAGAGGAGAAATCAAGAAACCAAATTGCTGAGAGCAGTTTGTAACGGCAGGAAACAGTTTGTTACTTTCAGTCAATTTGAAAAAGGAATTTCCATCATGTTTGTCCAAGGTCTTGAAGGGAACAACAGCAGCAGGTGTACAGAAGTCCTTTACTTCTGCAATGGTAGGTGTTATGAGCCAAACACATGGCAAGATAAGAGGGAGTTGCACTGTTGGTCAGAACCACAGCCAGGACACAAGGCCAAAGGGACCTGATTAGATTTTGTGTCTGAAATAAATGACAAACGAAAGAGAAGAGAGATATGAAACTAGCTCACAGAGGCTGGATGGAATAAGACTGTGAGGAAGAGAGCAGCAGAAGCAGACAACAAGACCATTTCTCACTCTTGAGGGTGCAAGACTCTAGTGGATTCACTCAAAGGGTGAATAATGGCACAGTCAGGCGTGGAAGAATGTCTTAAGTTTGTGTAGGCATTCATGACAGCAACATATGAGCATGGCTAAAAGTACTTACTGATGATGGGCAGCTCATAACAAATGACGAAATAAGTTTAAACCATTGCACCTTAAAACAATTCACTTTTTTTTTTCAATTTTTTTTAAATAATATTTAATTCATGTTATGCACTGCATTAAAAATAGAACATCCACTTTGCATGATCAACCAGATTTGCATTTCCTAAAGGAAAGAGCGGTGTTTGCATGGCATCAGGAGGATAGCAATGGAGTTTTAGGTAAGATTGCTTCTGTTTAAATGAAATTTTGCATCAGAGGAACTTTGCCATTATCATGAAACGTCTTGTTTTCTGTCAGCTGTGCATATAAATGGTTAAAATATTTGCATGGAAAAAAGGCCAAACACAAATCAGTATGCACATATTGTGATGATGTCATTGCTGTTAATTACGTCTTTCAAATACTGAATATTAGCCCTTGACTTGATATGCATTTTTTATATCAGTCGACCACTACTGACCAATGTTGAGAACAAAAGTGTGGGGTGGTTTATATGAGATAAGTTAGATAAGTAAACCTGAATGGTTTAGCTTAAGGTACTTAAGGGACTGTTATGCTGTATTAATTTGATCAACCAGAACTGAGAACACTTCCCATAACCCCTGATGTATTCATCGATAGAGCATATATCAGACTTGTAACCCAAAGGTTGCAGGTTCGAGTCTCTGTACTGGCAGGGACTGTAGGTGGGGGGAGTGAATGTACAGCACTCTCTTCCACCCTCAATACCATGAGTAAGGTTGACACTCTTGAGCAAGGCACCAAACCCCCAACTGCTCCTCGGGTGTCGCAGCCAACTGCCAACTGCCGGGTGTGTGCGTTCACTGCTGTGTGTGTGCACTTGGATGGGTTAAATGCAGAGCACAAATTCCAAGTATGGGACACCATACTTGGCCACACGTCACGTCACTCAATGGCATATATGCTTATATCAGTATATGTCTGTGTCGCTCTTATCCAATAGTTACCATATTCATAGTTGGATCCAGCCTAGATCCAGACCAGATGGTGGAATTGCACCTAGAAAAGGTCACAACACAACCCCTTATGGCCAGTGAAGTTCCTGACGACTAGACAAGCCCTCAACACAGATCCTCAGTAAAGACCCTAAAGACTAAACAAAAAAGCAGTCATCAATAAGCCAGTCCTCTACTGTTGGCTAAGATGCTACTCTACCTTCATGTTTCAACCTGCTGGTCATAATACAACCTTAATGTTCTCACCTAATTCCGCCTTGGTGCATTCTGGTCTCCAAGCAGAAGGAGCTGTATATCAGGTCACAAAAAGATTGACCTGTGATGCAGCCTGGAACCATAAATCATTTAGGCCAGAGTAAAACTGGCCAACTGAGCCTGGTTTCTCCAAAGGTTTTTATTTTTATTTATTTTTTCTTCCTCCACTACTATCACCTTTTGGAGTACTTTGATACCTTGTCACTATTGCCTTTGACTTGTTCAGTTAGAGGCTTAAAAGACAACTAGTATTCATAACATATTATTTATCTGACTTTATTGACACTATCAATTAAGAACACTAAAAAACCTGAACTGAATTGAGGTGGATAATGATTGTTATGATCTGTGGATTTTTTTTTTTTTATATAAAGTCATTTCATACTTGAATTTTGAACAATGACACTGTCATTGAACTCAATTGACTCACTATTGAACTAGATAATGACACTATTTTCTTCTATATACCAGCTTTATAGCTGAAATTGAATTTGTTTTATAACTTATGGACTTTGCAACATTCACACTGTACCTGGAGTTAACTGAATCAACATTGAATCTGAATTGAGCCGAATAATAACACTACTGTACTCTGCAGAGCTTCTTTACAAGCTTAAATTTCAAAACTGATTAATCTGCAGCATTAACACTGTTACTTTACTTTCCTGTTTATGACTCTGAAGATGCTTTAAAACAGTTTGCATTCTGCAGTCTGCATATTATATTTACTAATAATTCATTTAAAAATAAAGATTTTATTACTAAATATAATTATTAACTCAAACTTAAACAAACAAACAAAAAGGATTATACAAAATTAGAATAGAATAGAATAGAATAGAATAGTTGTCCTTCAATTAGGCTGTTGGAAGATGTTGGAACTCAGATCTCAAAAATACAAAATATTGTCTGATGTGTCTGGCTGGTATGTTGATCTGTAACTTTTCTAAAAAAAAAAAAAATTCTAAAAAAACTTTTATCAATATTAATCTTAAATTTCTTTCAAATTGTTTATAATAATCCAATAAACATAAAATACATCATCCTACTGTCCTGTCTATTAAAGGTGGAAAAAAGCCCGGACTTAAAATTAACTTAACCAATTAACTAACTTAATTACTCACCCTCATTTCGTTCCAAACCCGTAAGACCTTTGTTCATTTTCGGAACACAAATTAAAATAGTTTGGATGGAATCTGAGAGCTCTCTGACCCTCCATAGACAGCAAGGATATTACCACGATCAATGCACAGAAACGTAGCAAGGACATCTGTAAAATAGTCCATTCAACTGTAATTTTAAGAAACTACAAGAATACTTTTTGTGCGCAAAGAAAACAATAATAACATAACTTATTCAACAATTCTTCTCCCCGAGTTACCATCTTCCACCATTTTGGAGAGTACCCCAGAACGTAATCAACATAATCAGCGTCGTTTACATTCAGCATGCGCGCGCTGTCTACTGAATGTAAACAACAAAGCCAATGTTACGGATGCATTTGGGTGAAATGCACGTCATGTTTAACATGAATAATAATAATAATAATAATAATAACAATAAATAATCATAAAATTAAGATAAGACATTAATAATCGTCTCCCACTCAAACTCGATTGGTTGAAGACTTGGACTCAACTCAGACTCGACAAGGTGGACTAGGACCCAACATAGCAAAAAGCTGGAACATTTCCACAATTACTGCCCAGGAAAAACAGATAATAGGGTCACACTTTATTTTAAGGTGTCCTTGTTACAGTGTACTTATACTTTTAAGCACTGAGTAATATTAATTAACTACATGTACTTACTATATGGGTAGGGTTAGGATTAGGGTTTGCTCTAGGGTTACTTGCATGTAATTATGCATAGTTTATTCTTATTATAATAGTAAGTACATGTAACGTGTAACAAGGACACCTTAAAATAAAGTGTTACCGATAATTGTCACTGAACTGTATCTTGAGCTTTTGAGAGAGAAAAAAATACAACACAGTATTCAATAATTTTTTACATTATTTTCCTTACAGGAGACAGTATTTAATATTTTGTACTACATCTTAAATCTTGTCATCAATCTTATTTCCACATTAGCAGGGAAAGCTAACAGGCTGCTAATAATGCTAACAATGCTGAGCAAAAACTGCCATTTTGACAGGCGCTAGGGAGAAGAGCTTTCAAGAGCTCAGTCCTTTTTTATGTTATAACTGGTGGTAATTAATCAAAGGTGGTATATTACACACAGTCAAATGAAGTGCAGATCACTACAGATCGGTGAGTGATTGCTCTGTGCTGGTGATTAATAGCACAGCACTAATAGTGACATGCCCGAGCCGCAGTTGGACGCAGATGGTCGCTTTGGGCTTAGTCTCCCGAGAATAATTCCACAAAACACCTGCTTTATATCTGTACTTTATACTCTTGTCAAGATAAATCGCCAGTGTGCAATCGGCATCTATCTCTGTGGGAGTGAGTCAACACTTGGTGTGACAAAAATAAGCACATTTCCAAGAACAATTAACACAGATGTTTCAAGGGGTAATTAACCCTTCTACAAAAACACCTCATGACTGGAAGAA
The DNA here is from genome assembly GCF_001515625.1 of Sinocyclocheilus rhinocerous. Taxonomy (NCBI): domain Eukaryota; kingdom Metazoa; phylum Chordata; class Actinopteri; order Cypriniformes; family Cyprinidae; genus Sinocyclocheilus; species Sinocyclocheilus rhinocerous. The sequence continues at coordinate 313,034 of NW_015638979.1, read as the reverse complement.
ATCAACTAATCCGCCTAAATGAATAAATAATTTATTGGACAATTGTACTTAAAATAAGGCTGATGGGTGTGATTTAAACACCAGGGAAATGTAGGCTCCTTAATAATTCCATTAACAATCCTTCCAGACATATACACACAGATTATTATAAAAACTGTCTTTGTCATGTGAACATCACTAACCAGTAAACCACTGATTTATCACCTAAAAATTAAAACTACACTATACAGCTCTGGAAAACATTCAGAGACCACTCTTAAATCAGTATCTCTACATGTATGGCAGCCAGTTCATACCAGTGTCTGTTGAATTCCAACACAGGCACACCTCATTCTGCTTAATGAAGTTCTGATTAGGTGATCACCTAAACCACATTTTATTTAACGAGGATAAGTATAAAAACCACTGACGCGGTCGTCACTATCAAAGACTATAGAATACCCAAGACATTTCACTCATATGGTTTTGAATGGGGAAAAATGCAACGCTCAATATGGCCGCTCAATCGCAGGAAGCCCCGCCTTCTGAATGAAGGAGCCAATCGCTAATCTGTAAAGTCAGCGTGCGCTGCAGCTGCCGTTAGAAGTCCCGGTTGCTATAGAAACAGTCAGTGTTTTGAAACATGCGCTCAGGACTGCGCATGCGCACTGGCTGATCTAGCCTGAATAATACGTTTTTTATAAAACTTTTATAAAGAATATCTCTTTGGATTTGAGACTTTAGTCTTTGCAACTTTACAGATCTTCTTTATGCACCAAGAGCTTGTAACACTCCAAAGAGAAAGGAAAAATTGAAATCGCATCATATGACCCCTTTAAGCAAAGTAAACAACATTTATGACACAGTTGATATCAGATTTCTCTGGTGATTTCAAATATGAAATTTAATCTTAAGTTTAGTGAACAGTTTTGTAGAATTTGATGTTTTCCCATTGAATGAGATAGGAGCTGCACTTGCATGCCCGAGAGGCATTTCAAAGATGGCCGCCGAGTGACATGACTTGTCTTAAAAGGACTTTGTCACTATCCTCTTGCAATAGGTTTTTTTTTTTTTTTTTTGACCTGTTGTCATTTTCTGCAAATAAGTGCTGTAAATCACAATATGTTTACTTGGAATTTGGGAGAAATATTGTCAGTAGTTTCTAGAATTAAAAAATATGCTCATTTTACTCAAACACATACCTACAAGTAGTAAAATCAGAGAAACCGATAATTTTGCAGTGGTCTCTTAATTTTTTCCAGAGCTGTAATTTTCTCACCCTCATTTTGTTACAAAGCCTTATGACATATTTGCTTCCAAAGAACACAACTATGCCTTTCCGAAGATCCTGGCTGTTTTTTTTTTTTCCCCCACATAATAAATGTGATAGAAGACAGGTGGTGTCAAGCTCTCTTGGGGGAGGAAAAAAATCGAACTCTGGTCTCTCAGACCAAGTGTCAGTATTTTATTCCCCTGAGATATTGTGGCTTGCAAGAGGATGATGAATCCCAGTGCAGAAAAGGATAAGACAACTTGAATAAGTGTCGCTCAAATCTTTACCGAGGTTCTATTCTTGAAAATACAAAGAACTTTAACATTTTACATTTTGGAATTAATGGAATTAATAAAAAAAAAAACTCCTCAATAAAAAAAGATCACTACAAATGTCTAAACAGGGACAAGCACACACATAGTTAACTTTTCAGAGTCACTTAGAAACAGCATAGGAGAGGCTCAATAGTGAACTAAAGCATGAGCGTGAGAGTTTAAATAAGGCAAAAGAGGTGAACAATTCTCCTGATTAGCGACAGATCTAGAACTCTCCTGTTCTATCTGGAGATATGGTGGTAAGGAGGAGTAAACACGTGTGGGCCTCTTACAGACTTGTATCATGACTTGTATGCTACATTCTCTTCAGAAGTCATATGATAGAAGTCATACTTTGTGTGATGAACAGACCAAGATGTTTTATTGCATTTTTTTTTTCTAATTCTACAAATCAAGGTTTTTTTTAATGCATTAGTCAAAACAATTCACAAATAAAACCTACTGGTTTTGTTATGTGACTCATTTCAGCCTATTCTTTCAAGACTGCACTCTAAGGTGAGCTAACTCTTGAATTTAAAATGACTATATTCTGACCACAAAAAGGTGAAATATGTATCTATATCTCATCTACATAAAATAGCTTAGTTCTTTTCCATATAATTAAAATTATATTTGAATTGTAATTAAGATGGGGAAATTATATTTGAATTATAATTAAGTTGGTGGATCAGCACCTAGAGATGACCTCTACAGCCCTGAGTGTCAGTGGAGACCATGTAAACTAGATGAGCCCCAGAGACAGATCCCCTCCGAAGACTACGTCAACTAGACAACCATCAGCACGAGATCATGGGCACCAGACAAATCCTCTGCACAAACTGAATTGTGTTGCAGCCTGGAATTAAACCACACCATGCTGGTTTGGTCTGGCCAGAGGAGAACTGTCCCCCCGGCTGAGCTTGGTTTCTCCCAAGGTTTATTCCCCATTTCTGTCACCGATGGAGTTCCTTGCCACTATCGCCTTTGGCTTTCTTAGTTGGGGACACTTGACTGATTGCACAGACACTATTGGAAAGAGAGCTAAACTGGATGATGATATCACTGAATCATCAATGAACTGACTTTAACTGAAAAATTACTCTTTGTTATTGTCCTCTTGCTTTATTGACAAACTATTTTCCTGTTTGACACTGTAAAGCTGCTTTGACACAATCTGTATTGTATAAAGTGATTTATAAATAAAGGTGACCTGACTTTACTATAGTTCCATCCACAATGTAAAAGGAACAAAATGTCATGAAAATCCCTTTATGTATGCTTTTTTTTTTTTTTAAGATAAAGTTTCTAAATGCCCAACCCTTCTAAAGAGCAAATTAAGCCAACTTTTACAATCATGATACCCTTATGTATTTTTTTTTTTAAGTCTGTAAACAACAAATACAGCAGGCATGATACCCAATACTCTTGGAACACACCATGTCCTATAAAATAGAATGTTTGCCAGTAAAGTATAAAAATCCTGCCTGGTCCAGAATTCCTTTTTAAAATTGTTGTGGATAAAATCAACTACTAAGTGCCTAATGTAAACATGAAGTCAGAATTGACTCATTTTACATTTTTTATGTACATTGGGCCTATTTACACTTGGCCAATTCATGTGTTTTCTTTGATCGAATATCTAAAAGGTGCAAACCTTGAGAAGGTGGTTTGAGACACATTCCAGATGCCACTGGACAACTGGAAACTGAAGATCATGTTTATATCCATTTTGCAGAGAGAAACAAAAACACAATAAACACATTAACAAAGTGGATAGCTATCTGATCAATATTGATTGATTGATTGATTGATTGATTGATTGATTGATTGATTGATTGATTGATTGATTGATTGATTGATTGATTGATTGATTGATTGCAATATTTATTTTAAGATCATGAAAAATGTAAATTGAGTCAAGTGTGCCCTAACTGGTAGTGGATATACCATCTTGCTCACTAGATCAACATCAGCCATTGAAAATCCATATTGTGTGATCACTAGCCATTATAAATCAACTGCATTGAGGTACCAGTGAGAGATGAAAAAATAACAACTTCCTTTATGTACTTTCCCTTTATGTACTAGCAGAGTTTTGCTAACTTACCTCAGTGCCTGAGGCAGCCTGACTCTGGACAATGCCAGCCAGGTCTTGGATCACCACTGCTACAGACTACTACAGCAAGACTCTTTTTTTTTTTTTGCAAAAATTCAAACCAAATTATCCACAGTTCACCTCCTATGCTTATCTTCCTGCTCTTTTAGTCCTTTGGCTAATATTTGCTAATCAAGTACATGGTAAGAGCACAAAGCCATTTTTTCCCCATGTTCTCTGTGAGCCTGTGCTGATTGAACTGCTTTCCTTACAAAGTAAAATCTGAGCACCAGAGTCATTTTTCCTGCACTGTTTGATGAGAGTCCCAGCCTGTGTCATTACCCCAGCTGTAATTGAGTGAGCCAGGACTGATATTTATGTGTAAAGCCAAGTGTAAAACATCATTTGAGGACCTTCAGACTTTATTTCAGTTTAATGTCATAACCATTTATAACCATTTTTTTTTATCCTCCAACTTCATAGAGAAACATAATGATACATGGCGTCCTTGAACGTAGCCACAGAAAGCATCGGATGAGATGTCTGGCCCCAGATTTACACTTCTTTTTTCTGTTGTGTTCTTGGGGTACATCACTCAAGGCGTCTGGTCCTGCTTTTAATGCCATACCACTGTCTGCCATCCATACAAATACACTACAGCTTATGTCCCAAGAAAAAAAAACTGCCTTGGCACTGGCAGAGGAGGAAAAGTTTGAAAAGAATAAAAATGAAAAAGGTACAGGACACTTACTCTAGTTAACCGTCTAGTGAAACTCAAGGGCAGCAGGATTAGTAATCAGGTACGGCTGAAATGCATTTTGTTTCAATAAACAATACCTGTGACCAAGAATATATGGAAACATTACAGATTCACAACAGTTTCTGTGGTCGGTTGCTCTGACTAGACAGTTACTGTAGTTCTGGACAGAGTGTGAAGTTTGTGTCAGTTTACTGGTGCCATGACTTGTTGGAGAAAAACATAATAATAAATTCTGTGTCCAAAAAGACCACTGAAGCTGCAGGGCATATTTTGAGTCATTTACATTAGGTAAACACTGACTCGCTTGTAGTCGACTACTTTTCAAGATGACTAGTAAACCTAGTTGTGCAAACCTAGCTGTGCAAGTTTCTGTTTGCTGCTAAATAAATAAACAAACAAAGATTGGGATGTGTAATATAGCTCTACCTCCTCTTCCACCCTGCCCTTTGTTTTCCATTGTTTGGGGGGGGGGGAAGGGAAAAAAAAAATACATGCAGTTCTACTCCAGTCTCACATCATTGGCTGACTGATTCATTGTTTTTATTGCATTAATTAACTTAACTAATTTGATGATGCAATGAAGGGCAAATGTCCGGTATGGCACCTTATGGGCCAGTTGTAAAGAAGCGAAAGACAAGGAAAAATGTATTTATTACTTTCTACTAATGAATTAATTTTTAATGAATATGTGGGAGTTTCTCCAATTTTTACTGCTATCACTCACAGATACATCAAAAGAATACACATGCTTTTATATTCAAATGAGATAAAAACAACTCTGTTGCAAAAGCTGGGTTCATTTATTGTTATTAATTTCAAAATTCTGTAAGACTCTAGACAAATATATACTCATAAACATAATTTGATTATGATAATGCCAGATAACACTGTTTGTTCATAATAATAAAGAGTGAGGTAGGAGACCGAGCAGAAATTTCAGCGCCAAAACCATGTCAGTCCTCTCAAAGTAAGACATGTCAGAAATAATTTGCAGTGCTCTGAATTAATGCACTTAAGATTGCAGTTCTGTGTCAATTATCTAGAATTAAGGAGCACGTTTAGATGAACTATACTAATCTACAAGTGGTAAGTGAGCACTCTTGGGACCTATAGGTTGCACACCACACCTTCTGCCCACCCACATTTCACACTAATAGACTGGTCAAGAGACTGTCATATCCTTTATGAGATCTATAGGATTTCATGTGTAACAGAGCAAGATTATGCTCTTAAACAGTGTAACCTCCCTGAGAATTTGAAGTAAATTTAAGCTTAAAAGGATGACGACAATGATAATGGTTTCAGTTATGTTCAACTGTCTGATAACTTTATCAGCCTAAAATTCCTCATGAGCAATATAAATAAACAGAGATGAGGAAATTGTTGACATGCAGTCACGCTGAAAAGAAAAATCACAAATGAGATCTCTCTAATATCTCAATCTCTTTAATATCCTGTTTTTCATAAATGGAGAGTAAATAAGGACTTCTGCTGACATTGCATGTACATACACTTTATAGTTTTATGCCCTTCTGTATGCCAACAAATATTGAGTCCATTTTTATTTCCTCTAAGGAATTTTAGTACAAGCATCTGAGACAAAGTTAATACCAAACTAAAACTAAGAACTTCATTATGTACAAGAAATGTTTTAGTTAATAATGACATGTCTGATTTTGATTTCAGGCTTTGTTATTGTTGCAAATCGTTACTCACGAACCTCCTGAAAAAAATACAGTATCTAACTAATCTTCTCCAACAAGGACAGCAACACCGACGCGGCAGCTATTTTAGCATTCAGTTGTGTAATGTAGCTTGGCCTATATATCAAAACAATGCATGTAGTACACAGCTTAACTATGATAGAATCCGGCCAGCAAGGAAACTCAATTTCAAGATCAGACAAAGCATCATTAAGCACTCCAAATATAGAGCAGATATAAAGACTGGCACATGGGAAGTGATACTAATGAGAGAGACACATTTAATAAGACCAATTACAGGGAAAAGGAGAAATAGTGAGGAGATGGTTTGCACTAGTAGCAGCCAACTGCATGAGTTTAATAGTTTAAGTTTAAAAAGTAATATATAAACTGCTATAACTGCTCATCGTTTCCTCAGAATGTGGAATGATATCCATGGCAACAGCAGCCCTCAAGTTGGTGGCAAAAATCAGGGACACCTAGATTAGCAAACCTTTACTTAAAAAAAAAAACATCCTCTGATGATAAAGTCAAAAATTAAATGCCATTCACAACCCATTTTACTGTGGTAATCTGACATACAGTATTTGCCTGTGACAGGTTATTCAGCTGTTATTTGACTTAATTTTCTCCATTGGGAATGGACTGGAAGGTACTAAAGTATTCTTTCCAACTGCTGGTGTAGCAGCACTTACATTGAACACTAAATAACACTGAACAAAATTAATATGCTTGTGTTAAAAATTTAAGGACACATTTCTATAAAACAGTATCAGACTGTCAGAAATATGCTCTCATGAATCTCAGACATTTACATTTTATTAATTGTATCTTGATTATTTATGATTTATTTTCATTACACAATGACAAGAAAATTAACGGGATAGAAATGGAGCTAAGGTTTGCCATTGCCAATGAGGAATTGACAGATGACTGTTAGCTTTGAAAGTTAGTTTTGATCTTTGAAATTCTGATAGTGTCATAAAGATTTCTATTTTAAATTTTTGAAGATTTTAAGAATGAGAACAGTTACTACCACAAAACAATACAGGATTTATCAAATTGATTGCTAATACATGCTGATGTTGTTTCCACCAAAAATGATGTCACTTCCTGTAGGATGATGCCATTAAGCAACAAGCTTTTCTTAGAGTAATATTACAGAAGACTATAGGGATGAAAAGTAAAGCAATAAGGATGTAAGAAAAATTATATTAAAAATTATAATGAAATTATACATTTCATCATATTATTTTTAAAATAATTTTAATATAATTTTTAACTTGAAATTATATTAAACAACATTCCTAACAAACATGTTTGTTTGAAACATTTATATTATTATACATTATTATACACTCTATAATAATACTAATACTAATAATAATTAATAATAATAATTTCTTATAGCAAATATTGAAAATAAAGTAATAATTTCACCCCTTTTAGGTAGACAACTTATATATAGCCATAACAGTGTGATGCATTGTCTATACTTCCAATGCAGACAACAATGTTAATCATAATGTGGTAAAATATATATCAATTATCCATGCCGTTGTGTGCAAGTCTAATAATAATGTGTGCAAACACAAAGAGACATCACAGGGAAAGCATCCTTTGCAATATGCAATCAAATCCAATCTGATGTGGATTTGACTTCAGAATTTCTGTATTTGTTACATTATTACTTTTTGTGATCCATATGTCTCCTTGACTTGGATCCAAATCCTACATGACACAGCGTTAAATAAGCCTTCTGGCCCTGTACCTGAACCCTTTGGAAAGTAAATCAATCTGGGTGGGATTCAATCCGCAAACAATATTCTGATTCTATGACCTTAGATATTACACAGTTCACCTTGCCAGAAATGTCACTATAAGGTACTTGATTCGTCCAGTAAATTTTACATTCAAACCCATCCTTCAGCGATATTACCTACTGCTTTTACAGCAAAAAAAAAAAGTAATGAATTACGGAGGATGTTATTTTATTTTTTTCATTCTGTGCTCACTGATATTTTGGAGTATGGGCATCACCAGCACAGCAGGACATGGTAGTAGATAGAAAATTGAGTATGCTGTACTGCCAAAGAAGAAAGGTAAATTCTATACTGAAAAAAAAAAAAACAATAGAAACCATCAAATAAATTGTAATGATTTCCACTACAAATACCATTACAAAGAACTATTAACCATTAAAACCATTATAAAATGGTTTTCTGTAGTGTATTTTGGGACATATTCCATTAGAAATATACAGTAAACACAGCTCCGATCACAGCGTCCTCCATCCTCCTGTTGTTAATGTTGTTCTTCTTTCTGTTGTTGAACGCCGCACACAAATGACGAAGCTATAAATTGTAATGATTTCCACTACAAATACCATTACAAAGAACTATTAACCATTAAAACCATTATAAAATGGTTTTCTGTAGTGTGTTTTGGGACATATTCCATTAGAAATATACAGTTTTAGTTGAAAACGGGGTTGTGTAAACACCCCCTCAGTGTCCTAATGTTTGTCCTCATAGAAAATACTTGTATATGTAGTATGATAGTGGTATGTAGGTATGATAGTGGTTTCACAAGATGCTTTCACTAAATGCTAAAATTCTAAACACTACCCTATCTACACTCTAAATGCTTGTTTTTAAAGTACTATGTCTTTTTGCTTTATTACACCGAAGCTACTCACGGACAAGGAGAAAAAAAAAAAAAAGATAAAATGGACATTACATTACTTTGACATTACAAAGAGACCTTTGATGGTGAAACAATATTGTTTGTTGAGCTTTGGACAGATTGCACTCAGACACTCTTCCCTTCTGGAGTCAAATTAGGTACTACAGTATATTATTGATTTTGGCTCTGGCAAACTGGCGTAGAAGACACTTTTTTTCTTTTCGTTTACTTTTTTTTTTGGTGGAAATTTGTGTGAAATGCTTTGTGTCACACTGAGAAACCTCAGAGTGTGCACATGAAACAACAAATCAAGGAGGTTACTCAGTTGGTGACCATTAACATTGTACAGGTCTCAGATATTTGACACCAGATGATGAAAATGTCATCTAAAAAAACCTTCTTCAAGTAGGTGAAATTATCAACCAATCAGTGACAAGAGTCAAATACTGCACAACTACTATACTGTAGGTCTGTTCTGCAACCTAGCAAACTACCTTGCTGTCTGCTGCCTATATAGGTAGCAAAATTCTAACTAAGATTGAACCTAATAATTGATTCAAAGGCTCTGCATACATCCTGTACACATACACACAAGGTAAAATTAAACTATTCACAAATACTGAGAAAGTCCATTTTTCTTTTTTTCACAGTTCTTCTCTTTTTTTACTGATTATGACTATTTATAATCAACATTTCTTGAATTGGGATTCTTTGCAATGCATCATTGCTCCAGTGCATTCTGGGACTGTCTTAAAATGTATGCATAAAGAAGTAATAATGTAATAATGCTGTCCACCTAAACATGCTCTTATGATCATTTAAAATTCTATTTATTTGTAGGCAGATCACTATAGGTTTTGGGACAGGGCTAATGTCTCATTATTTTGATGTGATCTCTCAAAAACTGGCTTTGACAGTAACATGGTGAGCATTAGGGCCTTTCGCACCGCGGGAACCTTTTCATAGTACCAGAACTAATTGTGGAACTACCCACTTTTTGGCGTTTTCGCACCGCCGGAACTGGGTGCGATTTTAGTACCGGACTGCCTTTTTCGAGAACCAAATTAGCTCCTACTCCGGAGCAGGGTCTAACCAGCACAACTGGTACTAATCGTGACGTAAGTAGACATTGATTGGCCAAACGCGTATGAAAACGCCCTCCCCCGCCATGATTTAAAACGCTGTGTAAACATACTGTAAACATTGTGTCAACTTATTTCGCAAGTATGGAGAACAGCGATAGATGGACGGACGCTGAAGTGCAGGCACTTGTAGCAAATGTAGCACTGCCAGTTGTCGTTGGAGATTCTTAGTCCTCCTTTCCGTTCTTTCAATCGCTTTACGTATACGTCGACTTTCCATGTCCATTATTGTGAAACCTGCGAGACACAACAAAAACACAGCTCCGATCACAGCGTCCTCCATCCTCCTGTTGTTAATGTTGTTCTTCTTTCTGTTGTTGAACGCCGCACACAAATGACGAAGCCATCCACCGGCTTACGTCACTTCTTAGTACACACTCTCGGTGCGAATGCAACCCTTTAAATGGTACTGGGAAATAGTTCGCGCAAAATCGTCCCAGTGCTTTAGTACTGAATATTTAGTTCTGGAACTAAAGCGGTGCGAAAGGCCCTATAAAGGGCAATTTATCACAGCTTTGATGAAGACGGAGAAAGTTCATCAGTACATTTGCATTTCTCATTCTAAGCCTTTGGCAACTTTTCCACACATTGTTAATTTCTCTGCAATCCACACATATATCGGTGGCTTATTTCGAGAAGAATTTCTCTCCTTTTCTCAGGTATAATGACAGGGCAAGAAATCTCCTTACATCTTCCACATGGTAAAGAGCCATTACTCCAAGATAAAGCACCCGCTCTTGGCGAAACTACATGTTACGCTAAGTCATGGTAGACTGTGTGGGTAGGAAAGAAAAATAAAAAAATAAACCAGAAAGACACACTAGAACTTCATGAACACCCACTCTCAGTTCTGCTTTGCATTGACGATTTGTTTACCTGACTCTTTGTGGGCTGTAACGGGTACTCTCAATAACATGTGTCAAGTCTGACAGATCCAAAATCAGGCATACTTTGAATTATTACTGTACACAATACCAGGATTTTTCAGCATTTCTCTACTGAATTAATAATCTGGAACAACAAAGCACTGAGTGTGTTAAATGTATACTTTATATGAAAAACACATTTTAAGGGTATAAATGTAAATATAGCCTACCAACCAATAGCAAATGTTGACATTTTGCATTTTTACTACACAGTCCAACATGTATATATTAATAAACTGACAAGACTTCAATAAAGGCATTTAAATGTACAGCAAAATCTTTGATCAAGCAAATAATCGATCAGATTTTCTTTTCAACCATTTATGACCTTTCCCGAAAAAGGAAAATAATTGATGGTACATTACATAACCTTCCACAAGCGTTAGAAAGCAACTAACTATGTTGTATTTTAAGAACAGCTAAGTTGTTTTCAAATTAGCATTCATTTTTCCAGTATTCATTTTTCTAACAAATAGCAGTGTAGCATATTAGTTCAATGCTCTTATTCACTGCTGTCTTTGTTCTAGAGTCTATTCTTTTTTTAGTTATGTTGAGTCTACCCTAATTGAGCTGTGACCCTTATTCAGATCATTCATGTTTATTTATTACTAACCCTTCACTGGTGTACATTCCAGGTGTAGTTAGCGCAGGGTGAAGAGGATTAATAATATGAATAGTTTCAGACCTTGGCTTTCTTTTCCATCTTTCAAAGCCTTTTCTTTCTGTTTTGTTTATTTGTTCAGTTTATCAAAATAGTCTGATTGATGCCTCAAAGATTTGATGTGCTAACATACAGTGCCAAAAAGTCTTCAAGTTATAAAAAGAAGTACATTTTATCCAATTCATATTAAGGCAAAAAAAAAAAAAATCTGCTGGCATGCCAACTCCTCCCATTTCCGGTCAGCCAATCACCTGAGCTGTAAATGCCATATCATTAATCTGTCTAGAGCTGCAGGGATATGATGTCACTGCAAAGATTGATGACATGCCCAGCCCCAAACACTTCACATCCCATGCCATTACCAGGTCTATATAGTATCTTTGTTATGAATTTGCTATGTAGTCTGATCAGTGGCAGAGTCTCTTTTAAATAGTGTGGCGAGAAACTTTTTCATATTCGTTTTTGTTTAGACATCATTTCCCTTTTTTTTAGAAATGAAAGTCTGAGAATTTTGGTACAAGCATTTTTGACAAGATTACTTCTGACATTTTAGCAGTATGATTCATGACTCATTTTCATCGTATAGATGTGGAAGTTTACGTTTGGTAGCCACCCAAAGGCATACATTCTAGTTGCATATATTTATTACTCTATCATTCAGACATTAAGAGCTTCCTTATTGGCAACAGGATGCATTTAAAACTTCAGCTTATGAGGTGACCACCTGGTTATTTCTCTGTTGCAGGAAGGCCGATGTGATTTTGCGGGACAAGGTTCCTTGGCGCTGCTGCCTCTGGCTTGTTTTGTTGGGGACACTTCATATTCAGCAATATTATTGAATCAATTGTACAGACACTATTGAATGAGAACTGAACTGAGTTGGATGATGACGTCACTCTTTTCTACAGGGCTGCTTTACAGCTGAATTTAACTACTAAAGAAAGTGTTACTATTTTCTTGACATTGTTGACATTGATGATATATAAGCTAGTGCAGACACTGATAGATAAGCACTGATGAATCATTAAACTTTGAACAGAATTTTAATCCTTCATGTTTCCTTTTGTTTCTTGTCAGCTTTGTTCATGTAACCAGCTATGAGTGAATTTGTAAAGCCTGTTAGTCAAGTTCTTATAGTCAAGTTCATGTATTCATGTTCATGTCATGTTTTGTTTTGTTTTTGTATCTGGTTTACTGTTTTTTTTTTTATTCATTCATTCATTCATTCATTCATTTATTTAGTTAGTTAGTTCAGTAAACTGCACTTGGGTTCTCATCTTTGGCTTACCATCATGCAACAGTGACAACAACTTAATTTGTAACAACTTTCAGTGAAAAATAATATTTCACCCAGAAATAAAAAATTGTAAATTATGAAATGAATAAGCAAAATGGAGGATAAGATTTCACAACTTTAGTGGATGAGAAGATCATCAATGAATGTGTCAGGATTATGGACTATTCTGTGTGTGTTTTTGCCCCTGTGACCCAGTTTCTTCCGATTTCTGATTGTGTTCATTTGATTCCAGGTGTGTCTCGTTCCTCCCCAATTATCCTGCCTTTAAAAGCCCTAGTCCTTTCAGTTCTTGTTTGTCGGGTCTACTTGTTGAATGTCCTCCTTGTTCTCAGTTTTCCTGTGGATTATTAAATACTGTTATTCAAGTACTCCTCGTTTCGTCGTTCCTTGCTCCCCGAGTGAATTGTGACAATTGGATCTTTCTGCAGCATTTGATACCGTTGATCATTCGATTCTCTTGAACAGGAACAGTTTATACATGGTTTGCATCTTATTTAAAGCAAATATCTTTTACAGTAAAGGTTGGTAATTGTTTTTCATATTCTGCGCATCTTACCAGTGGGGTACCCCATGGGTCTGTTACGGGAAGAGAACTCAGAATCCAGTTGCAAGTGAAAAGTGATTTATTGTGACAATAAACAGTGAAGCTGGGTCGCAAGCCAAACGTGATGATTAAGGTGAGTAGCCGTGAGCACACGGGGATTACGAAATCCCGACCCGATCCAGCTAGGGGAGTGGAATCCAGCGAGACTTCGATGGGTTCCCAGACTGGACATAATCCGAGACAGAGGACTGGAAACAATCCGAGGCAGAGATCCGCCGGGCACACAGACTCTGGAGAGACAACAAGCATGAGCCAGGACAAACAACGATCTGACAACATGCAGCACAACACACGAGACAGATAAAGACAGGACAGAACGAGCGGCAGGTGCAGCCGCGCTGATTAGCTCGTCAGCCCCTTGGTTGCCGGAGCAACGCTGATGAGCAATCAGACAGGTAACACA
>NW_015638979.1:287523-297199 GCF_001515625.1 Sinocyclocheilus rhinocerous | reverse complement strand
CCATCTGCTCCGCCTAGGACCTCCGGATCCTCTCCGTCGCCCTGGCTCATCGGCTCTCCATCTCCGCCTCGGGCTCCTCCACCGCCTGCTCTGTTGATCGGCCCCCTGGAGTCGGCGGCCATTCCTCCTCCATGGCTCCTCCCTCCGTCGGCTCCACCGTGGGTCGACATCATGGCTGTGGCCTGGGTCCTGCTGTGCTCCTCTTGCTCCGGGTCCCTCCTGTCTCCTCCCTCCTTCGTCGCCCCCCTGGTCTCTGTCTGACGGCCTCCTCCTGGATATCCGTCCTCCTCCGGAAACCTCCTCCCAAGTTCCCACCCATGCCTCCCTCTGTTGTTGCTATGATGCGAGGACGCACCTTCCGGGAGGGGGCGTTATGTCAGGATTATGGAATATTCTGTGTGTGTTTTTGCCCCTCTGACCAAGTTTCTTCCTCATGTTGATTGTGTTCATTTGATTCCAGGTGTGTCTCGTTCCTCCCCAATTATCCTGCCTTTAAAAGCCCTAGTACTTTCAGTTCTTTTTTGTTGGGTCTACTTGTTGAATGTCCTCCTTGTTCTCAGTTTTCCTGTGGATTATTAAAGACTGTGTTATTCAAGTACTCCTCATTTCCTCGTTCCTTGCTCCCCGAGTGAATTGTGACAGAATGAGGTTGTAAGTTTTGTGAATCAAAAAATATATGATTCATATTATGATATATATTACAACACACACAAAATAATAAATTGCTTTTGGGTTTAAGTAAAAAAAAAAAAGACAATTTTGACAAAAAAATATTATTATTGTTATCGTCATTATAATTTTTTTTCTATTTGTGTGTGTGTGTGTGTGTGTGTATGTGTGGTGGTGGTTTCATTCAGGACTGGACAACCCGCTGTGATACTGAACGGACTCATAGAGTTCATCCATTCACTGCAGAATTCCCAAAAATCCCTGCTTTCACGCCTGAGCAGCAACAGTCGTGCATTTGCGCTTGTCTCTTTTACTTTGAGGATTTCTTTGGCTCCCGTTTACTGGTACACTTTGGAGCCCATGGCTATGATGGATGTGGAGAAGGTAAATGGGGAACTCCAGGGGGAGAGATTAGGAGCTAGTAAAGTACATGCAGAAAGACCTGAAACTACTGGTTCATATGTTCACATGACAGACACTTATCTATTGACATTGATTATATATATACAGTATATATATATATATATATAGTAGCAGAGGGGGTTGTTAATCAGTTTCAGCTGCTTTGGTGTTAATGAAATTAACAACAGGTGCACTAGATGGGCAACAATGAGACGACCCCCAAAACAGGAATGGTTTTACAAGTGGAGGCTACTGACATTTTTTCCCTACTCATCTTTTCTGACTGTTTTTCACTAGTTTTGCATTTGGCTAGGGTCAGTGTCACTACTGGGGAGTATTCCAGAAAGCAGGTTATGTGATACACATGGATATGTTTAAGGTAAGTAAGCAGATAAACTCAGCTTTCGGTTCCAAAAATGGAGGTGACTCGTCGATTCATCGCTCTGTTGAGAATGTCTTGCATGTTAACCAGGAACTTACTCTGGGTTGAATGAACTTACTTCCGGACACGTTTTTGGAACCAACCCAACCCAAACCTTGCTTTCAAGTAAGCAAGGTTTGGGTTAATCCACCGAGAGTTCAGCGTTTAGCAGATGGTAAGTTAACCTTGCTTTCTGGAATACACCCCTGGTAACATGAGGCGATACCTGGATCCTACAGAGGTTGCACAGGCAGACCAACTCCTCCAGGACGGCACATCAATACGTGCCATTGCCAGAAGGTTTGCTGTGTCTCCCAGCACAGTCTCAAGAGCATGGAGGAGATTCCAGGAGACAGGCAGCTACTCTAGGAGAGCTGGACAGGGCCATAGAAGGTCCTTAACCCATCAGCAGGACTGGTATCTGCTCCTTTGTGCAAGGAGGAACAGGATGAGCACTGCCAGAGCCCTACAAAATGACCTGCAGCAGGCCACTGGTGTGAATGTCTCTGACCAAACAATCAGAAACAGACTTCATGAGGGTGGCCTGAGGGCCCGACGTCTTCTAGTGGGCCCTGTGCTCACTGCCTGGCACTGTAGAGCTCGATTGGCATTTGCCATTGAACACCAGAATTGGCAGGTCAGCCACTGGCGCCCTGTGCTTTTCATAGATGAGAGCAGGTTCACCCTAAATACATATGACAGACGTGAAAGGGTCTGGAGAAGCTGTGGAGAACGTTACACTGCCTGTAACATCGTTCAGAATGACCGGTTTGGTGGTGGGTCAGTGATGGTCTGGGGAGGCATATCCATGGAGGGACGCACAGACCTCTACAGGCTAGACAGTGGCACCCTGACTGACATTAGGGATCAGGAGGAAATCCCATTGAATGGCCCCCACGCTTGCCTGAACTAAATCCAATAGAACACCTCTGGGACATTATTTTTTCAGTCTACCCGACTGTCCAGGAGCTCCGTGATGCCCATGTCCAGATCTGGGAGGAAATACCCGAGGACACCATCCATCGTCTCATTAGGAGCATTCCCCGATGTTGTCAGGCATGCAAACAAGCACGTGGGGGCCATACAAACAACTGAGCATCATTGTGTGCTGCTGCAATGAAATTTCAGCAAAATGGACTAGCCTGCTGCATCATTTTTTCACTTTCATTTTGGGGTGTCTTCGAATTCAGCCCTCTGTAAGTCGATAATTTTCATTTTCATCAAACGATGTGGCATCCTTTCATTCTTAACACATTACCCAGTCCATATCAGTATAGATATCCAGCATGATATTTTTCCCCATTGAGATCTGATGTGTTTTCAAAGTGTTCCTTTCATTTTTTTGCGCAGTGTATTTTATATTAATGTATTTATTTATTTATTTATTTATTTATTCATTGATTGATTTTATTTTATTTTTTTATTTGGGGTGATTTTCAGTTATGTTTAGACAGTTATGTGAGATTGACTGCAAAATTCTCCTAAATATTCACATTAATATCAATCAACTCCTCTCTGGCATATAATGCTTTTCCAGCATCATTTTAGTACCTGCAGAATTGCCATGAGGCAGCTCATCCGTTGATGAGATAAGCTCTGACAGATACAGCAAATGGAACATTATGACTTATGTCATAGGTCTACAGCTCACAACTCAAGCCATATCTGTAAGACTGCCACAAGAAGCCACCATTAAAAAAGAAAGAAAGAAAGAAAATACAGGCTTTCAAACTGAACCCTGCTCTCAGAGAACTATTATAGCACAAATCTATAAATCTATAATATTTTAAATGGGATTGTGAAATTGTGAAATACAGCACAACACTGTTCACTTTTTCAGCAGCCTTGGTTCTGGAAGGCTTTTCCTATTAGGCATTTTCTCTGTAAGATTACATGTAGATTTAAAAACAAAAATAACTGTAAAAATACAGCTAAATTATTATTATTATTATTATTATTATTATTAATATTATCAGTAATAGTAGTAGTAGTAGTAGTAGTAATAATAATAATGTAATTCACAATGCTTAATGGAAGTGATTGGTCACTGCCTAGCTCTTTTTTCAAGGTTTTTATTTCCAAAATAACAGCAGCCTCTCTGATTGGTGGGTCAGAGTTCAAGGTAGGTCCATCTTAAAAGGTTTATAAGTTATTATTGTTTATATGTTAAAATAAGTTTCCCTATGGAAAAATGAAATGTGATTTTTATTCCCAGTAGGCCACTGTTGCATTCTTTAGGTCTCTACACCTACACTCTATCTTGAGTGTTTTACATTCAGTGTAGCTCAGCAAAGGAAATCTATTCAAATATACAGCATTATAGAGTGAAAGAATATATGCACTGTTGTTTTACTTTTTCAGAATGTATCAGTAAATAAAAAGTAAGAGCTCTTCTGCATTTTCGTATCACCAGTAAATTCTCTCTCTGGATTGGATGACTTATGGCAAACTTTTGAATGCATTGTTTTGAAATAACACAATCATGGAAACCTGTTTTCAAGGTGTTTGGAGATGCAGACAGTTTCCCCCACATCTTCTTCAGACCCAAATCGATAAAGCCTTAACGTCTGCGGCTTTAGCATTCTGGAACTGAGGATCTATGCACCGTTAACAGAGGTTGACACCACTGAAGGAGGCTCATTATGTACACAATGAACCGTGGTGCCAATTCCATCCTTGAACTCTGCAGCAAAGTCAGGAGGCACTTGGTTCGACTCCAGTTCATTGCACTCAGAAAGCTGCGGGTGCACAATCATATCGGCACTCATCCACACAATAAAGAAATAACAGAATTTAGCACACATCTGTCATTCTTTTATGCAATTTCTGTTTTCTAAGCTTCAAAGCTATAGGGACAACAAAAGATGAGAAATCATTGTTTTTCTGTGTCTTAGAAAAATGGTTTAACTGCCAATCTTGCCCTGCCTTAATAATAATAATAATAAGAAGAATAAGAATAATAATAAGAATAATAATAAGAATAAGAATAATAATATTATTATTTTACATTAAAGTCAGTGTGAACCAAAAGTTGCTACCTCATTTTCTTCAGTATTGTGATGTATTTCTAACTGGAATGGAATATTAAATAGAGGGGGTTTTTAGCGAACTAACAGTTGGAGAGGAGTGGTTAAGGATACTTTTTTTGTTTTTTTTGAAAACACCAATGAAATTTGTCTAGTGGATCTTGCATATCTGAGCCACTCCCCGTGCATACTGGTATAAATAGGCGACAGGTGCATCCACTCATAAGATTTTAGGCTGAGGAGTCGAGAACTCATCCCTGGCAACCAGTGATGGTTCGAGGTTGTGGCATGGGAACATAACGTCTCCGTTCCCTCCATCACGGAATGAAGGTTACGTACGTAACCAAGACATTCCCTATCTGTGGGAGTTATGCCGTGACGACATAAGGGGTCTATGGAAAGTGCCCCAACCTGAACCCCGTCACAACCCTATGGCATTGCAAGTGTTGACAAGCCGCAGCGTGTCAGACAGGTGCTACGCAAAGGTCGTAACAACCCAGCGCAAATTGGCTGACCTTGGCGCCCGCAGGGACCACAGGTGAGTACATCGCTTCTGGAGATAGCCAAGCCGCCGTTCCTCCGGCAGAAAATAATTTTTTAAGAGAAGGGATTTCGACCTTGGTAAAAGGTGCTTCACGCCTTTCCTGTTTGTTGTTTACAGATTGGCAGTAATGACGGGGAAGCGAGCCTTCCGGAGAAGGGCGCTACGGAGGCCACATCCTAGCCGTAGGGAGGTATCATGTGGAGACACTAATATGGACTGACCCAGGTGGGTAGTACTACATATGGAATGGGACTCTGAGGCAGGTCCTACCTGAGAGTAGGGAGGAACCACTGCCAGCAGAGCCTGACAGAATGGTCTGTCGAAGGGAAGACACGGGTTCACCAAGAGGGAAAACTTACCGTGGAAGCATACACATGTGGGATCGCCCGCAGAGAATCAAGCCATATGGACACCTAGCCCAGTAAAGGGGCTGACCGGAGACCCGGACAAGCTAACTGATAACACCGATACTGGGCCTGGCGTCAGACTGCTCCGCCGAGTCTGACTGCCGGGGGTGCTGGAGGATGCTCGACCAGGGTTCGCCGTCCAGGGAACTCGACTGGGAGAGAAAGGCGCTCGCATCCCCTGTGAGGCGGAATGGCGCAGCAAGCATGACACCGGCCGGTCCTTCCCGCCAATTACCTATTACCCAACACACGGGAAGAAACCGGCTCGAGGCGGAGGCTATAGAATCACCCAGCCCGCAGCTCTACTGAAGTCTGCCAGAGAGGCGCTGTGCGCCAACAGATAGGAGGAAGCGACACTCCGGGTGGAGTGAGCCCTCACCCCTAGGGGGCACGGCTCGCCTTGGGACTGGTAAGCCAAAGCGATGGCATCCACTCTCCAGTGGGCCAACCTCTACTTGGAGACAGCCTTCCCTTTCTGCTGACCTCCGTAGCAGACAAAGAGCTGCTCGGAGCTTCTAAAGCTCCGGGTGCGGTCCACATATATGTAAAGCACTCTTACGGGACACAGCAACGCTAGGGCTGGGTCTGCCTCCTCCGGGGGCTGTGCTTGCAAGTTCATCACCTGATCACGGAAAGGCGTGGTGGGAACCTTGGGCACGTATCTAGGCCGGGGTCTCAGGATAACGTGAGAGTAGGCCGGCCTAAACACAAGGCACTCTTCGCTTACAGAAAATGCTTGGAGGTCCCCGACCCTCTTGATGGAAGTAAGCGCGGTCAGGAGCGCTCTTAGCAGACAGGAATTTAAGCTCAACTGAATCCAGCGGCTAAAAGGGACCTCTCTGAAGGCCAGCCAGGACGGCAGTGAGATTCCAGGAGGGCACCAGGGGTGGCCTAGAAGGATTCAACCTTCTGGCACCCCTCAGAAACCTGGCAATGAGATCGTGCTTTCCACTGCATCGTGATGTGCTGCAATAGCAGCCACATATACTTTCAAGGTGGAGGGTGACAGCTTACGCTCCAAACTTTCTTGCAGGAAAGAAAGCACTACTCCAATCATGCATCTTCGGGGGTCTTCTCGGTGAGAAGAGTACCAGTTCGTGAACAGACTCCACTTCAGTGCATAGACTTGCCTCGTAGAGGGAGCTCTAGCCTGAGTGATGGTGTCTACCACCACCGGTGGCAGACCACTTATGTCTGCCACGTCCCGTCCAGGAGCCACACGTGGAGGTTCCACAGATCCGGGCGCGGGTCCTTCCTCAGGGGGATGCGCCAGGGAGGGGCTGTCACGAGGAGCGTGAGTTCCGGAAACCAGGTCCGGGTGGGCCAGTAAGGTGCAAGCAGCAAGACCTGTTCCTCGTCCTCCCTGACCTTGCACAGTATCTGTGCGAAAAGGTTCACTGGGGGAAATGCATACTTGCATAGAGCCCAAGGCCAGCTGTGTGCCAGTGCATCTGTGCCGAGGGGGGCCTTGGTCAGGGAGTAATACAGCTGGCAGTGGGCGGACTCATGGGAAGTAAACAGGTTTACCTGGGCTTCCCTGAATCGACTCCAAATCAGCTGGACCATCTGGGGATGGAGTCGCCATTCTCCGGGGAACGTGAGCTATCGTGAGAGCGCGTCGGCTGCACGATTGAGCTCCCCTAGAATGTAGACGGCGCGCAGCAAATTGAGCCGCGTCTGACTCCAGAGGAGGAGATGGCGGGCGAGTTGTGACATGCGACGTGATCGTAGACCTCCCTGTTGGTTGATGTACGAAACAGTCGCAGTGTTGTCCGTGCGGACCAACACATGCTTGTCTTGCAGGAGTGGGCGGAACTGCCGCAAGGCTAGATGCACTGCCAGCAACTCAAGGCAGTTGATGTGCTAAAGCAGGCGAGGCCCTGTCCAGAGCCCCGAGGCTGCCTGCCCGTTGCATCTGGCTCCCCAGCCCGACCTGGAGGCGTCCATTGTGACAACGACATGCCTGGACACTTGTTCTAGAAGCACTCCGGCCTGTAGAAAGGCAAGGTTCATCCAGGGGCTGAAAGTGCGGTGAAACGTCGGCGTGATATATGCCCAAGGAGCCTCTGAAAGTGTTTCAGTGGTACCACCGTCCTGCCTCCGAATTAATTCAGGCAGTTCAGCACTGACTGGGCTCGCTCGTTGGTGAGACGTGACGTCAAACTCACCGAGTTTAACTCCACACCGAGAAAAGAGATTCTCTGCACGAGGGAGAGCTTGCTTTTTTCCCAGTTGACCCGAAGGCCCAATTGGCTGAGGTGCCGGAGCACCAGGTTCCTGTGATCGCACAACTGTTCTCGCGACTGGGCCATGTTGAGCCAGTCGATATAGTTGAGGATCCTGATGCCCACTTCCCATAACGGGGCAAGGGTGCCCTCCGCGACCTTCGTAAAGACACGGAGGGACAGGGACAGCCTGAAGGGGAGGACCCTGTACTGCCATGCCTGACCTTCAAACGCAAACCAAAGGAACGGCCTGTGTCGAGGAAGGATCGAGACATGAAAGTAAGCGTCCTTCAGGTCAACCACTGCAAACCAATCCTGGGGCTGGATGCATCTGATGATGCGCTTCTGAACGGGAGCTTGTGAAGGGCCCGATTCAAAACTTGCAGATCCAGAATTGGTCGAAGGCCACCGCCTTTCTTGGGCATGATGAAGTAAGGGCTGTAAAACCCTGACTCCATCTCGGCTGGAGGGACCGGCTCGATGGCATCCTTCACCAGCAGGACAGCAATGTCTTCGCGCAGGACAGGGGCATCTCGGACTGCCACCGAAGTCTTGAGGACGCCACTGAACCTGGGAAGTCGCTTGGTGAACTGAATCGCATAGTCGAGTCGGACTGTCCGAATGAGCCAACGGGACAGGTTGGGCAGCGCACGCCATGACCCCAAGCTCCGTGCAAGTGGCACCAAAGGAACAGTCGACATGCCCGCACTGGTGCAGCGGTGGGAAGTCGTGCTGGATGGCCCAGAAGGCATTGCATTCTGGCTCATCACAGCAGGACTCCCCGTGTCCCCGGAGGGACTGGCCGGAGATGCGTGGAGAGGCGTTGCGTGCCCCCAAACCTCAATCTCTTGGCCGCTGGCGATGGGGGGCTTTGTGGGCGTGAGTGAGGAGGCAGCGCATCGCTCACTGTCAACCCACGAGCCCGACGGCCCGGAGGAAAAGGAAACTGCTCTTTCTTTGAAATTGTGGGCACCACTGGCCCTTGGGCCAGCGGCGGAACGGAAACAAAAGAAAACCAAGGATTCTCCACCTGGCCCTCCTCCGGGGGAAGGAGCGGTGCTGTCCTCACCAACTCCTGTCGAACAGCAGTTCCTTGCCTCTCCGGGCCATCCGTGTCAGGGCCGCTTCATCACCTTCTTGGAGGACTTAGGGGCCGGCTGTGACATGCGGGGCGCTGCACTCCTGCAGGGGGGCTCGACGTGCCGGCCTCGATGGGGTCTCAGCATGGGGTGGAGCAGCTCTGGAGGCGGCAGGAGGGCGCCCTCGGTGAGGATAACGCCGGGGTAGGATGTGCTGGATCGCCTCAGTCTGTCGTTGTATTGCCGAGAACTGCTGGGCAAAGTCCTCAACTGTGTCGCCGAATAGCCCAGCCTGGGAGATGGGGGCGTCAAGAAAGTGAACTTTGTCAGCGTCCCTCATCTCTGCCAGGTTGAGCCATAGATGGCGCTCTTGGGCCACAAGTGCGGACATTGCCTTCCCGAGGGACCGCGCGCGCCGTGACATTCATCGCCCGGAGAGCAAAGTGTCGCATAAAATTCAGGGCATTAATGTTTACCTACAAAACCACCACTGGCTCTACACCCATTTACCTAAATTCATTACTTCAGAGTTATGTGCCCTCTAGAAGCTTGCGTTCTGCAAGTGAACGACAAATTATTGTGCCATCTCAAAGAGGCACAAAATCACTTTCACGGCCTTTTACAGTAACTGTTCTCTCCTGGTGGAATGACCTGCCCAACTCAATCCGAGCAGCCGAGTCCTTAGCCATCTTCAAGAAAGGACTAAAAACACATTTGTTCCATCTTTATTTGACCCTCTTACTCTAGCACTTTCTATTCTATTTTAATTTTACTTTATCTATTTATCTTCTTTTTTGCTACCTTGCTACGAGTAGTACACGTGTACTGCGTTAGGCTAGCCGAGACTTGTCATTTGCACTTATACATTGTTGCTCTTTTGTTAGTTTTGACTGCTTTTATTGT
>NW_015638979.1:275830-287294 GCF_001515625.1 Sinocyclocheilus rhinocerous | reverse complement strand
ACTTGTCATTTGCACTTATATATTGTTGCTCTTTTGTTAGTTTTGACTGCTTTTATTGTTCTCATTTGTAAGTCGCTTTGGATAAAAACGTCTGCTAAATGACTAAATGTAAATGTAAATGTAAATATAAATGTAAAGTCGGTCGCCGAGCGCAGCTCCTGCATCAACCCCAGGTTGGTGCCACCCTCGTGCATGTCTTTGAGTGCCTTGGCTTGGTGAACTTGCAGGATCGCCATGGCATGCAAGTCAGAGGCAGCTTGACTCGCAGCGCTGTAGGCCTTAGCAGCGAGAGTCGCCGTGTTCCTACAGGCTTTGGAGAGGAGGCGCGGACGATTCCTCCAAGTGGCGGCATTTTGCGGGCACAAGTGCACCGCAACCGCTCTCTCCACCTGGGGAATGTCCACGTAAACCCTAGCTGCTCCGCCATCGAAGGTGGGGAGGATGGAGGAGGGAGACGAGTGGCTTCTGGCCGAGCAAGGGGCCATCCACAACTTTGTCAGCTCCTCGTGCACCTCCGGGAAGAAAGGAACCGGGGCGGGATGGGGCGGGGCATGGTCGCGAGCCATGGCCCTCGCCGAGGAACCAATCATCCAGCCGTGAGGTTCAGGACTGGGCAGTGTGCACACCTCCAGCCCGATACTCACGGCGGCCCGGGAAAGCATGGCCATCTGTTCCGGGTCCGATTCGATGGTGGCAACAACACCCGAGGGGGGCAGCTCCGCCGAATCTTCATCCTCGGAAGATGACAGCCCATCCCCCGATGCTGTGATTGACATCTGATCTTCTCTCGGCCCGCCAAATGAAACGCTGAGACTGCCGTGAGACGGGAAACCGGACAGTCGCTGCGGGAGGAGTGAGAGGCCCGTGGGGACGAACCCGGCGGGGAGGCTCTCACTGTGACCCTCTCACTGTGACCGGCTCCGAAGCAAAAATCTTATGAGTGGATGCACCTGTTGCCTATTTATACCCGTATGCATGGGGAGTGGCTCAGGTATGCAAAATCCACTAGCAAAATTTCTTTGGGTTTTTTTCTTAATCAGAGAGGATTTGGGCTCCCAAGTAAGACCCCATATGTCGTCACGACATAACTCGTAGTGACCGACAGATAGGGAACCTTGGTTCCAACAACAAGACATTGCGTTGCTATGGGGAAATCCCTTTTGCCAAAAATGCTGAAGCCTGTTTGAATTATATCTATGTAACTATAATGACAAATAGCATCTCAGCGTGTCCAAATAGGTGGGCTTATTTGCCTATATAAGTTGCCGCTGAGTGCCATTTCATGAGAAGCATTCCTGTCTATCTCATGGAACTGAGGTTATACTAGTAACTGAAACATTCCCTTTTGATAATGGTTCACTTAACATTGTGTCAGATTAGCTGACACTATGGGGAATAAAATATATTTAAATATCATTAAATATCTTGCTATTTTCATAGCCTAAATCATCCTCATTATTAAAAAAAATAACCAAGATTTAACCAAGCTCCAAAAACAGCTTGTTTGGATATTGTGAGATCTGTGATGTCACATGGGCAAATACATTTGCAAATAATTGCTTCTAGAGCGGGCTTTAACAAATAGTTTTACATATTCGCACCACAGGCCCCACCCACTGTCATTCAGTCACTTAACAGCTGACACCTGTCTACACCACATGTACGTCATGTCAAAAGCAAATAGTACCCATTATAAGAAAACTGGAATAAAGATTCAAATTGGAGACACCTATTCAGAATCCAGCCTAAAGTCAGATTTGAAAAGAGCAAATGTGTGACCAGGATCTCCGTCAGGCGTTTTATGTTGATTTCTTTGAATAAAAGGTAATAGGTTGCCATTTTTCTAGAGACAGATGGGCTACGTTTGCACTTATGCAATGTTCTGTGAGCAGAGACAATGTCCATGAGATTCTCCCCAGGACCACTCATAAGGTCACATACATCAGTAGATTACTTCAAAGAACCTTTCTGACATATATCTAGCCATAATTTAAAATGCCATAAGTTGCATGTGTATGTTTCATAAATTGCATGTGAATGTTCTCTTTTCTCAGTTATCTTATTTGGTGAATACCTTTCTTTTGTTATATTTGTACACAAACTGTAGGTTGAACAATATCAGAATTCTTTCCCAGGAAAAATGGAAAGTTGTTGATTCTTTTCCTTTGTACTGAGACTGTGAACAAAGCACTAAATGGCTTTTATGGGAAATCTCAGTGTGCCATCTTGACTTTCGTTTTCCTTTATTCTAGCTTTTTTCAGATGTTGATTGTCACTTCCATGAGCAACATGTACTACAACTTTCAGGGATGAAGTGACACTTCATTAATAAAAGTCTGGTACATTGATCTGCATTTTGAAGTAATTGGCACATGGCTGAGAGCCAGCTCCAAATGATGACAGAATATATTCCAATGAATGGGGTGACACCTGAATTAATTTTTCTATTATTCAAATTCTGGTAATTACATCCATTATTGTAACAACCAGTACAATGAAATTAGGGATGTACTGCTGTATTGCCCAATAATCGGTATAGGGCAAAAAAAGCAATTATCTGCACTATCGGCCATTGCCAGATAGTTTAAAATCAACTGATGACCGGGCCTATATTAAAGGGGGCAGATAATAATAATAATAATAATAATAATAATAATCACTTTATAAACAATTAATCATGTTATTTAAAAATGTAAAATTTCAGGATATATGCTTTAGTTTAACATTGTTAATTGGTATGTCTTAGAGTCTGACAAAGCCATGACATTTACAATTTTGTGAATAAACAGGTTGCTTTTGTGCATCAAAGATGTGTTAATGAGACATTCAACAGTCCAAAGCTAAGAAAAAGAGTCTACTTTTATCTATTAATACATTTGTACAATTAAATGTGGTCAGTAAATGGAGATGCTATACTGTAGGTACCGATATATTTTTAGGATTTACAGAGAAAAAGTCAAGTAAACATACTTCCTA
The DNA here is from genome assembly GCF_001515625.1 of Sinocyclocheilus rhinocerous. Taxonomy (NCBI): domain Eukaryota; kingdom Metazoa; phylum Chordata; class Actinopteri; order Cypriniformes; family Cyprinidae; genus Sinocyclocheilus; species Sinocyclocheilus rhinocerous. The sequence continues at coordinate 284,318 of NW_015638979.1, read as the reverse complement.
CCTTCTAAACCTACCTTCCTCCTTAGTCTAACAAAGATGCTGATCACATGCTGTCCACAAATCAGCAAGGGCTGACATTGACTTACTTATTTATTATCTACACTGAACAAGCATTCATCAAATTAAGAATTAAGGTATTAATTAATAACAGCACACTGTTAATGCTGGGAAAGCAAACAAATTGGCCTAAATATTTGTGCTGGAATGTGTAAGACATGCCATGCATCACTTGTACACACAGAATGAAAAAAATAGGCCACACTAGTTTCTGAATGGCTTCTCAACATTTTTTTTTTTTAATGAGACAGAACAGTTCTATAAGTAAATGAATCTGAAACCTAAAAATTGGCATTCCAAGACATACAGTGAGACAAAACAAAACTGCTTCAACCTTTGCTATGATGTCACAAATTGTCTGGATCCCATGATGCTTTATAAAATACATTAAGCAATACATTATAGTCCTGTGACATGTAAGGATTTAATAAACAGCCAAGGCGATTGCCTTTGAGTCCATACATATGGCACAAAAGACATGCATGCACAGAGATGTATATCCAGATTCATCTGACCCAGGTGGCCCTACCACAGGTGATTCTGAGGCTGTGTTAATTATAATCCTGGAGTTAATCCAAGGAATTGCACATTGAGCAGCCACATACTCAGCACACGCTCTCGAGAGAGGAAACAGTCAACAGTGCCGAGTTTCTGAGGCTTTGCCGGGAGACGTCGGACTGCAACAGTTCCCAGCCATGCCATAAAAGAGGGCTCTTGGTCCTCATTATAAAACTCAGCAAGAGCTTACGAGCAAATATTGCTGTCTTGATAGAAGCTAAAGCATGGCCGTGACAAATGAGAAGTGGTGTCAGCAGAGAAGAGGTGTCAACAACAGACCAAGCCCTAAATGCTAGTTGGTCAATCCCTGCACACCTCACTGTTCACGAACTGCTGTTGACAGAGCGTCTTATTAGATCAGATCATCAGTGTCAGTTTAAAGCAGTACGATAACAGGAACAAAAATTGTTTATTGTAACAAAGTATTAAAACCAGTGTAGTTCCAGGTCATTTTATGAGGGGAAAGGACCTTTTAATTTTTGTGAAAAATTAATGAAAGCAAATGAAAACTGAACAACTGAAGCATGCCCCAATGATGGCAAAAAAAAATGCATGTACTAAATCCTCTGGATAAGATCATCTGTGTGACATAAACAGAACAAACACAGGGATATGATGTGACTTTGATAGTATAATTGGCCTGCTAGGTAATGAGCTTATTAAGTATAATATTTAATAATTAAGATTCAAAAATTAAATAAATAAAAAAAATACAATTGGTTTAATGATACAGCTGATGAGCCCAACTGATGCTGATGAGACTCATTTTTACAATAGAAGTAAGCTATAAAACATGAAAATGTGCAGTCATTAATTTCTAATTTCAGCAATCTGCTAATCTCAACAATGGCTCAAACAATGGTATGGGTTTAGAGTGAGACTATCTTTTATACCAGTGTCAGAAAGGGGTGCTTTTTACAATGCAGATACAAAGCAGCTTTACAGTATTAAACAGGGAAATATATTCAATGTTTAATATTTTATTAACATATATGCAACTAAACATTGCTGTTTTAAACTATGTATTATTATAATGGTGAATGATAAATGAACATGATTAAATATCCTTCTGCCATGTCTTCATTTAGTAAAAATAGCGTGGAAAACATTTTTGATTTTTCAGGATTTTAACAGCATACAAATTTTGAGATATATTTTTTTATCAGCTACCTAAGTCCTAATGACAAGTCAGTGTTAACAGTGTGCTGTTACAAACAGCAACTCTCATATGTAATTAGAATTTTACATTTTTCAGCAAGTGCGTGGAATCTTGACAGCTCCAACAGTCAAATTCATTGCAGCTGACACATTATCATGGCAAATCATTATTCTGCTCAGAGACATAACTGCATGTCAATCTCTTGCATTTCTGATTCTTCTCATGAGATGTTGATTTATTAAGATGACTCTCAGTAATATGTAATATGAATGCCACTGAAACGGCATACAGAACGGTATATAGCAGCAGAGTCCTCTGCGTAAGAGAATTCTATTGCCAAGACAAGAAGATTGTCACCATGGAAACTAATTTCATTTCTTCCAGGAGACCAGAGCAATACAGACAAGAGCAAGCTGCCCGCACAGAACCACTCTCCAGTAATGTCCATGTTTCAACTCCCACCCATAATATCACTTCGCTTTTATTTCGTCCTGCAGCTGCGTGGACATAACTGTGAAGGTAGAGTCTTACAGACCACTTTGCTGATTACACATCACACTGAGTGCATGTTTAGCTGTTATTCACTTTGAAACTTAGTTACTATGTAAATAGGCAACATTTTACAACCTAGGCGGTGTAGGAAGGGGGAGACCGGCTTCTTCTAGTACAGTGTACACTGCGTTGTTACTAGTACATTTTATAAGCCTTGGCATATTTAAAATATTTTCCTCATTGAATATCCTATTTCAAATTACAGATGTAAAATAGATTGCAAACAGCATTTTATATTGATATTAACCCTATTTCTATTATTATTACTGTTTTTATTGTTGTTGTTGTTGTTGTTAATTGTTTAATGGGCTTTTTGCCTTTAATTGATAAGATAGTAGTGCAAACAAATACACAAATTTACACCATCTGCAGTTCTAAATCAACTTTTCTTTTCCATCCAGAGAACTTATGAATATCTTTTGCATTTGGAGCTGGGCACAGATAAAAACCAGGTGGAAAAGCAGATGGACAGTCAATACTGACAGCATCCTGATTAAATCAAAAGTAATGCATTTGTGGCCAAAAAGGCAAAACTGATGTACAGGGTGTGTATGGGCCTTCAGAAATGTGACAAGTAATTACGGTCCATCAGCCAAAAGAGAAATTGTGCTTGCATTTCAGAAAATGGCCAAGAACAGCAAGCAAGAATATAAACAAAACCTTGAGCCCCTAATAATGATACTGTGCTCTGTTAGCTGTCAGAGAGCATGATTGTTTGCCATAGTGGAAATGACTATGCTAAAGTGACTTACATCACTTGGCCCATTATTGCCTGTAGCAATTATTTGCGGGGTCTCTATTGGCTCTACTCTTCCAGTCAAATGTGAGGTAAGGGGGACACACAGATGTTCCTGACATGCAATCCAGGCATGAAGACGTGTGATGGGCCCAAAACTATTAAATGTGACCTGCAGAAGCCAGTCTTCCTGTACTTTGCTGGGACAAGGAAGAGAGAGAGGCTAATGAGACTAGGCCCCCGGATTAAATCCAAATCATAGCTCTGCCACAGCGCTATACATAGCCTTGACAGCTCCATTAATTTTGATGTAATGTCTGCCAAATTGGTGTGTGGGGTTATAACATTTGCCTTTTACATCTGGAGGTGTGACTAGTATTCTGCCTGGGACCTTCGCCCTGGATTCATTTAATTTTTTCTCTTTTGTTTTAAAGAGGGACGCTAAAAATCTTTATTTCTGCGAGTAGCAGAGGAGGAATTCAGTGGCTATAGTTCCAGGTTCTGCTTTTATCTTTGACATGTTTATAAAGAATAATTAATCAATGGACTTTTTAATACCTGACGCGGTTTGAGTATTTGTATGGTTGACTTTCATTTATGATATTGCAGCTCAACAAAATCTATCAGTCATTCCTTGTCAATAGCTCTCTGATATTGCTGGATTTTGCAGGGATGAGTACAAAACAGCTGTTTTTGAGAAAGGATAGTCGGCATTTAACTTTACAGTCTATGAAGCTGCATTGAAATCTCATGTGATTCTAGTCCCTGGATTTATTGGACATCATTCCTAAGAAATCTTTGTAATCTTTAATGAGAAACTAATAACTTTGAATATTTTATTTATATAATCATTAAAACTGAAATAAAGTCTATCCTTGTCATTTTCTTCTCATATCTTTTCACTACATAACATGTCAGAGTACACAAGTACAGTAAAATTGCATGGAAACAGCATTGCATGTGAATCATCAACAGGGCAGCACAACTGACATTTTGATTGTCACAAATTGAATTTCTAGCTGCTAGGCAAACATACTTAGTATACCAAATCTCATACCAAAGTAATGCAAGCCGCAGATCCACCATGCATGTATAATTTAACAGGGTTTCACCATATAAACAGGTGTGAAACACCAGCATGTGCTGGATTCCTGATAAATGCATGGATGTATATGCAAAGAAATATTCATCCTTTCCTTCTGTATTGTTATTCTAATTTGGAAGTAGGTCAGTCCTGGCATGGCTGCCTGGGTCCAGTGAATAACAGTCATGTCCTCTTGGTAGGCTGGACCCTTTAAATGTAGGGGTATCACAAGAACTTCACAGTCAATGGTCTTTCTCTGACTTTACACATCACCTGAGGGAGGGGTGATAACTGGACTGCGGTGCACCACTGAGCACATCCCAACATCAACACTTATACCTTATTTTAAGGTTCACTAGCAGAAATCTCCATCTTTTAGCCTTCACTGTCAACAGCGTTTCTAAGGGCCGATCTGTCAGTCTGTCACTTAGTTAGTCAAGAGTTGTTCATTATCTAACAGAATTTCTATCATTCTGACTTCACTCAAAGCATATATAAAACTTCATATAAAAAAGTACTTTGGTGGTAGAGTACAGTGGGACTCTAATGGTATCACATCACAGTACCATATTACTGAATGATTAGTATTAAACACAGTGTAATTTCCCAAATCGAGAATCTTGATAATGCTATTTCTTTGTTACGAAACAGGACATCGATTCATACATGCCCACTGTAGAGGACACCAGGACTTAAAGCATGTTTATTATGCATTTTGGGAGACACAACAAGTGAATAGGGAAAGAAAATGAAACATCAATATTCATATGAAATATTAAATATTATTATGAAAGTCTTGCCAATCAAAACTCACATTATTACACTTTTTTTCATTACATGTTGCCCTAAAAACACATTAATACACAAATTAGATACAGTGTATTTTTATTATTATTTTATTTGACATGGACATCACAATTACATTGGACAAACCATATGCATTTGCTTAAGTGTACAGATACAGTGTATAGATACATTGTGTATGACAAACCTGTATATGGTCATTTACACACATATTGCATAAAGCAAAATGGCATATCAAATCATTCTGTTATATCTTTCATAACATAGTAGAGAGTAGGGATGCACCGATACCACTTTTTCCAGTACTCGCCCGATACCGATACCAGTATCGGTATCGGTGCATCCCTAGTAGAGAGTCATCCTTATACAAAGTTTGGTGTAAAAAAAAAAAAAAAACTGGTGATTACCAAAAATGTTATTCTTCCATGTTTTCCTTATGCTCTAAACAATGTCATAACATTAAAAAATACTAAATTAATAATAATAATTATTATTATTATTAGTAGTAGTAGTAGTAGTTGTAGTAGTAGTAGTAGTAGTAGTAGTTTAGATTATTATTTTTATTATTTTTTGTAGTCAGAGGTAATTGTGTAAATATTGTGCAAATTATAATTTTATATTCATGTACTGTATTTAAATAATATAAAATCATTATTGTAATATTATACAACAAGGCGTTTTTAAAATATATGGTATGATGTACAATAAAATGGGATCATGTCCAATATGTAAAGGTAAAAACATAACATTTGTGATGACAACATTTGGCTCTATTTAAACACAGAACCACAAAACTAAGTAAAGATGATGCAGAAGAAGCAAATGTGTCTACACAGCTTAATTTGCATTTGTGAGTGAGTGTGCAAACACATGTCACCAGTGATACAGCTTCCTCTTATGTAAGAGCTCAGATTGAGTTCCAAAAATCTGTGAGTTTTTCAAACTGACTCACGCAATATCAGTTTATGGATTTTGGCTAGTTATGGCGACATTAGATGGAAGTTAACATTAGATGCACTGGTAACTGTACGTGACTTACTCACAAAAAGCTTTAAAAGCACAATAAATTACTAATCTTGTTTTCACTCATCTTTACTCTTTCACTCATCATTAATTAACCAGCACACATACCACATTTTATTGCCCTTTGTGAATGATGATAGTACATGTACACAAACGTATCTGTGCGCACACACAAACCTTTTCAAAGATATCAAAATAAATGTTGTTGTTGTTGATGTTGTTATGGAGACTTTACACAACCCTAAACTTATCTCTGACAGTGTAACATTGAGCAAAAACACAAAGTGTGTGTGTGTGTGCGTGCGTGCGTGCGTGCGTGCATATCGATCTATCTATCTATCTATCTATAAATATATATATATATATATATATATATATATATATATACTGTATATATATATATATATATATATATATATATATATATATATATGTATATATATATAGTGTTTAGCGCAGTCGTCGTTGCTAGGAAACTCTTGTTTTGTTTACTGTGTTGAGACGTGCTGAAGTTGCGTTTGGTCTCATACTTGATCGCATACCTTGTCAGTGTCGTGCGCTTGCTTAGCCCTTTGTTGTGATAAACAGTAAAGTGTGTTCAAGCACTAGCAAAAGATAGTGTAATACTCTTTGAGAGAAGCAGTCAATCAGCAAAATTTAAAAGCAGCTCGCAAGTGTATTTATTTCTTGTCTCATTAGTGTTTAGAGCAAGTTGTCATTGCTAGGAAACGCTTGTTTTGTTTACTGTGTTGAGACGTGCTGAAGTCGCGTTTGGTCTCGTACTCTATCGCATACCTTGTGCACTTGCTTAACCCTTTGTTGTGATAAACAGTAAAGTGTGTTCAGCTGAATTCAATTTGTGTTTTGTAAAACGGGTATAAAAAAGGTTAGTATACCGCGGCAGCGGTCGTGGCAGCCCTCGTGTGAAGACCGAAGAGTGTAAAGACCATCGACTCTACCATGCGACTCCACCATGCAGGGACACCGGCAAGGGACATAAGTATCGCTTTTGAGTCATCCTCTTTTCTACACATTGCTTCATCTGTTGTGTACTTCTGTTTCAGTTTTTATGACCAACTCTTACTGTGTGTTTTCATATCCCTACTATTACTACCACTCGCAAACCACGCATCACACACTATAGGCTGCGCAATCTTAAAAACCTGCGCACTTTGCCTATGTCTGCTAATACACTACTTTCTTTTTCTATTGGTCTCTGGAATTGTCAGTCTGCAGTAAACAAAGCAGATTTCATTTAATCTATTTCTAGACATTCAAGACTAAATCTCATGGCCCTGACAAAGACGTGGATCAAACCAGAGGACACTGCTACTCCTGCAACACTCTCCAATAATTTCTCATTTTCCCACACTCCCCATCTGACTGGAAGAGATGGAAGTACTGGTCTGCTTATCTCTAATGATTGGGAATTTATTCCTTTACCTTCTCTTCTTCTCAGCTCCTTTGAATCACATTCAGTCACTATTACCCACCCTTTTTAAAATCCATTTTGTAGTTTTTTATTGACCCCCAGGACCACAAGGTAATTTCTTGGATAAATTAGATGTGCTGCTCTCAACCTTTCCTGAGGACGGTACTTCCCTAGTTATGCTTGGAGACTTCAACATCCACCTAGATAAACCTCAGGCTGCAGACTTCCACACTCTGCTTGCCTCTTTTGAAATTAAGAGAGTATTAACTATGGCTACTCTCAAATCAGGCAACCAAACGACACTGTCTGCCCCTTGTTTTCCAGGCCAACCCGTACCACCCCTTCTGCCACTTGGCTGTCTGATGTTCTCCGCGAACATCGTTCTAAGCTCAGGGATGCTGAAAGGGTATGGCGCAAATCAAAAAATCTTACTGACCTTCTGAATGTATTTCAGTCACTCCTCTCTTCCTTCTCTGCTAATGTTTCCACTGCTAAAAGGACATACTATCAAAATAAAATTAACAATTCAACTAGCTCTCTCATTCTCTTTAAAACATTTTCCTCCCTCCTTTGTCCTCCTCCTCCCCCGCCTTCATCAACTCTAACAGCTAACGACTTTGCCACGTTCTTCATTAATAAAATTAAAACCATCAGTGCACAATTTTCCACTCCCCAATCTGTCAAGCACATCTTACCAGCAAACATACACTCGTTCATGTCCTTCTCTTCACTCTCTGAGGCAGAAGTCTCCAAACCCATACTTTCTAACCATCCTACTACTTGTCCGCTTGATCCTATTCCATCTCATCTCCTTCAAACCATTTCTCCTGCAGTTGTACCTGTACTCTCTCACATCATTAACACATCCCTTCACACTGGTGTTTTTGCCTCAGCATTTAGACAGGCTCATATAACCCCACTACTTAAGAAACCCACCCTTAACCCATCTCTTTTAGAGAACTACAGACTGGTTTCCCTTCTTCCTTTCATTGCAAAAACACTTGAACGAGCTGTGTTCAACCAAGTCTCCGCCTTTCTCACACAGAACAACCTCCTCGACAGCAACCAGTCTGGCTTCAGAAG
>NW_015638979.1:270083-275560 GCF_001515625.1 Sinocyclocheilus rhinocerous | reverse complement strand
GCTTCGTCATGCCTGGAGCTGATCCGTGCTGGTCGCTGAGGAAATACATCAACTTCAGCCCGGGGTCGTCACATGTGGTTGCCGCAAGCCCGCCCGCCGCGCCGTTCTCAAGCTCACCGGCCGCCGCTCACTCAAGCCAGCCTCTGCTCACTCTAGCCCACCGTGTGTGACGCTGTGTTTTCGTTGTGAAAGCGAAACTAATTTGTTTGGCCTTCCTTTTTATTTATTATATAATTTTAAAAAAACCTTTCTACGTGTACTACTTTAAGCTGAGACTTGTTATAGCACTTGCGTATCATTGCTCTTTTGTTGTTGACTGCTTCCATTGTCCTCATTTGTAAGTCGCTTTGGATAAAAGCGCCTGCTAAATGACTAGATGTAAATATGTAAATGTAAATATATGCAAATTTATAAAAAAATTAAAAACTTAAATAATTCCATTGCATAAGTATTCAAACCCTTATCTGGGACTGTTGAAATTTAGCTCAGGAGCATTCATATTGCTTGTAGATGTTACTACACTTCAAGTGAAGTTAACCAGTGGCAAATACAATTGAATGGGTATGATTTGGAAAGGCGCACATGACTTAATAAAAGGTCTAACAGCTGAAAATGCATATCAGAGCAAGATGAGGTCAAAATAACTGCCTGTAGAGCTAAGAAACATGATTGCATCAAACCACACATCTGGGGAAGAGTTCAGAAAAAATTCTGCTGCATTGAAGGTTCACAGAATCACGTAGCCTCCATTATCCATAATGGAAGAAATTTGGAACAACTACAACTCTTCCTAGAGCTGGCCTCCTGGCCAAACTGAGCAATTGATTGAGAAGGGCCTTGGTTAGACTGGTGATCAAGAAGCTGATGGTCACTCTACAGTAGTTGAGCTCCATGATCATATATGCAGATGGGAGAAACCTAGAGAAGGACAAACATCACTGTAACACTCCACCGATCTGGGCTTTATGTCGGTGTGGCCAGACTCAATCCTCTCCTCAGTGAAGACACACGAAAACACACTTGGAATTTGCAAAAAAAAGCACCTAAAGGTGCTCCAATGAGTTTTTGAAATCTAATTGTTGTCAGTAAGCAACTAGGAGTACTAGCACTACAGTCTTTCGTTTATTGGTGAGGCTTTTTGGCCTGTCTGTGTGCCGCAGAAACTGAAAATAAATGTAATTTAAATATTTATCTTTAGGTTTATGCATCTAACTGTACTATAATTGTAGGTTGAATAAATGTGATATCTATGAATACAGTTGAATAAGTAGTATGTAAACCCTTCAATTCATTTTTCAAGAAGAGGTTGCTTATGTCTCTGGTTGTACATTTCAGTTATCATCTCAGAATGTCTCCATATAACTTACTATATAGTGCTCATAGGTGGTAGCAGTTGTAAAGAAAAAAAAACTAGTAGTGTGAAATTTACAGCTGGTAGGGAAAGAAATGCAAGAAGCACTTTTTTTCATTTTCTGGTTGTGCTGAAGTTCTCTAAAATCCAATTCCTGGAAAAAGGCAATCATTGAGCAGTTCAGTGAGAACACAATCACTTATTTACAGTGAAAGCTGGTTTCTTTTCTGGAATATTACGCTTGACCACAGATGGTGCTGTGGCCAGACTCCAGTCCTTCACTCCACTACTCAGTAATATCGGTTGTCTTAGATGGTGGGTGAAATGTGGCACACTGACAGAGCTGAAGAGCAAAGCATTCATCCAGAGAAGATCCACACAAAGATCTATCACATGCAACAGGGAAAACAGTCATGAACCTCAGTACTGGGCACAATTCAGAGGCAGGCAGCACCAAAATAATCAAAATACTACAAACCATCAGCTGCTACGTGATTTCCAGACCCCTGCGCAATGAAGAGTCACTGATGCTTTCAAACTGCGTCAAATATAAAAGCCAAAGCTATTTCACATGCACTGTCACTCTCTTCATTTTACTGCAACTAGACTGAAAGCAGTGAATTATTGATGTACTTAATCTTGCCTTTTCAAATTTTATGCAGATCATAGAAAGAACTGAGGCATGATGTGAAAATTTTATGATATTTAAATGTTTAAACATATTATGCATATCCTTAAAGACACACCTAAGATTAGGAGTTGGAGTTTATGTGTTAAACCTGAAAGATTACATGTGGAAAACTGAGATTAAACAGTAAACCACTTGTGGTTTTATATTCCATCCCCATGACAACAGCAAAATATTTACATGCTTTACACCCTAAATAGCAAATTAAATTTTTTTAAAGAAAATTAAAAGGATTTTTATCTTTTATCCACACAATAGCCTGCAAAAACTATGCAAGTTCCACACTTAAATGTAGCAGGATTGTCTGCATCCGTTGTTGTGCCGTGTTCAACAAAACACATGTAGGGGATGTCATGTGACACACAAAGATGCATAATTACACACACACGATGAAGGCAAAAGCATGGGGTTCAATATAAATGAGTTTGAAACCAGATTAGGGCTGCACGATAAATCGCATGCGATATTTAAGCAAAAAATCGCGCGAATATGAACGTGGTGTTGCGCAGCTTGCCTGTGAACAACGGCTCTGTGTAGTTAATGCTGCTCAATGTGAAAGCCCGCACGTGATGGAGATTTACCGCTGATTACAGAACCAGCTTTACTGACAAGATGCGCGTTAAATATCGCATGCGATTTATCGTGCAGCCCTAAACCAGATCCATACTATGGGCCACACCAAAATTAGTCAATGTAAAATCCCCCACATATGAACTTGAAAAACATAATCAGATTCACGACAAAAAAAATCAGTCTGAGATCGCCTGAACTAGGTGGTTTTGTTCACATCCGACACAATGGACCAACGAACCAAGCTTTATCATAATTCATAATGGGAAATCTGTTATGCAAAAAAAAAATAGCAGTGTCTGATTCTGTGAGTGAGCATTATCACAGCTGAAAACCAAAGACCACGTCTTCTCACTGTTTTACTAAAAAACAGATGCATTGCAAGAATTCTGTCCTGAGGAAACCTTAATCCCTTCCTAACCCTTTAGTCTAAAGTCCCAAGAAAGCTTGAAATAGGTTTTCAAACTACTTCAATGATAAAATGACACCTAATTCAGTTAAGACCTGAGAACCAGGAAACAAATCAACATTAGCATAATAAACCCTGATAAAACTGTGCAGAGAGGCCCAGCCAGCCGTCATACAAATATTTTCCAGAGACACTCCTAAAAAAGTCTAAGAGGAAGCACTTTCCTGCTACATAAAGGATGGTGGAGAAAAGGATTGCAACACAAAAAACTTGAGAGCAAACCAGAGTCAAAACAATCTTAATCAGATAACACAACCTCGGCTGGATCAAGACCTTGACCAGTCCAAGTTCAAAATCCAGACAAAATCCAGCTTGCACATCTCCAATCCTTTTAAGAGACAGCAAGGCTAATAATAATACCAACGTAAGAGTCCGAAATTCTTCCAAGGCTGACTCTAACTGCTCAAAAGGATCACCCATTAAAGATAAGTCACAGGAAGGAACACGCATAGGGTGGAAGGGTTTCAACCTTCTTGCCCCATGCATAAAATGAGACATCAGAGAATATCTTCCCAAAGACAAATGAGTAATAGGCACATGCTCAGAAGCAATGGCCGCAACATAAACCTTTCAGTGTAACCTGAGCTGCCCCTGCAGAAAAATGTTCTTGTAAAAAAGCCAGCACCCTGCTACAAGCCTGATAGTGTAAGAGCAGGACCTTCTTGATTGGCACTTCCCATGGAGGTTCCTCCAGAAGTGACACAAGATTTGAGAACCAAGCTTGAGATGGCAAAAAGGGGCAGCTAGCAGGAGGTGCACTCTGTCCTCTCAGTAGAACTTCTGGAAGCAGGACTAGTCTTACACCAGACCAATGCTCCCTCTAAGCTGCGCGCGCGCAGCCGCGCAGAAGAAATAATGTGCCGCGCACACGCAAAAATGAGTTGGGAAAGCCATTTGATTGAATGCCAGTAAAAGCGAAAGAATTGCAATGCTCGGGCAAACCGCTATAGAATTGATGTCGCTAGAACCGGTCAATGCGGTTTCGGTTACAGATTTCATAGATAGAGAATGATGTGCACCAAATAAGTCTCTGTAGAAACAATACTTCAATGGTTGCGGACGAAATAGCTCAAATCGAGAGCCAGCGCAAACGCAATGACGTGAAATAAAATATCCTCATGTATTAAAGAAGAGTGGCTTGATTAAGTGGTGGAAATAGCAAATGATGGGCACAGAACGACAACAAAACTCAGAGACATTTAGTCACACACAGGTGTGTTGTGCAAACTGTACTTCATAAGAATTAACATGCTAACGTTTTCTTTAAAATATATAACTTACAGATCTCAGTTTAAATGCTTCAGTTTGTTTTCTAATCTATTCTATCAGTTTAAATGCTTCAGTTTGTTTTGAAATATTAGCCTATATTATATTGTGTTAGGCCTATATTATAAACCTAATAAATAATTGACCTTGTTTTTAATGGAGTCTCTTATGCTCATCGAGGCTGTATATATTTGATCAAAAATACAGAAAAAAACAGTAATATTGTGAAATTATTGCAATTTCTAATATCGGTTTCCTATTTTAATATACTTTAAAATATAATTTATTCATTGAAGCAAAGCTGAATTTTCATTAACATTACTCCAGTCTTCAGTGCCAAATGATCCTTCACAAATCATTCTAATATGTTGATTTATTGTCAGTGTCGAAACTTAATATTTGCTTAATATTTTTTTGGAACCTGGGATAATTTTTTCTTTGATTCTTTGATTAATAAAACGTTAAAAACAACAGCATTTATTCAAAATATAAATATTTTCTAACAATATAAGTCTTTATTATCACTTTTTATCCATTTAACACATTCTTGCTGAATAAAAGTATTAATTTATTTTAAAAAATGCTGACCCCAAACTTTTGAATAGTAGAGTATATTGTAACACAAAATTTCTATCTTGAATAAACACTGTTCTTTTTAACTTTTTATTTATCAAAGAATCCTGAAAAAATATCACAGGTCCCAAAAAATATTAAGCAGCACAACTGTTTCCAACACTGATTATAAATCATCATATTAGAATGATTTCTGAAGGATCGTGTGACACCTGAAGACTGGAGTAATGATGCTGAAAATTCAGCTTTGATCACAGAAATAAATTTTATTTTAAAGTATATTAAAAAAAAAATTTTTATTTTAAATTGTAATAATATTTCACAATATTATTTTATTTATCAAAGTATTTTTTATCAAATAGATACAGCTTTAATGAGCATAAGAAACTTCTTTAAAAAAAACTTTACTGATCCCAAACTTTTGAACGGCAGTGTATTATATATACTGTAAAAAATGTTTTTTCAGGTAACCTAAAATGTTTATCATTTTTTAGTTACATCAAGGGTCAAATCAAATATAAATAGCACATTAAAGTTAAAAGTTACACACTTTTTTGTGT
>NW_015638979.1:264086-270027 GCF_001515625.1 Sinocyclocheilus rhinocerous | reverse complement strand
TTTTTAATGGAGTCTCTTATGCTCATCAAGGATGTATTTATTTGATCGAAAATACAGAAAAAAAACGGTAATATTGTGAAACATTATTGCAATTTCTAATATTGTTTTCCTATTTTAATATACTTTAAAATATAATTTATTCATTGAAGCAAAGCTGAATTTTCATTAACATTACTCCAGTCTTCAGTGCCAAATGATCCTTCACAAATCATTCTAATATGTTGATTTATTGTCAGTGTCGAAACTTAATATTTGCTTAATATTTTTTTGGAACCTGGGATAATTTTTTCTTTGATTCTTTGATTAATAAAACGTTAAAAACAACAGCATTTATTCAAAATATAAATCTTTTCTAACAATATAAGTCTTTATTATCACTTTTTATCCATTTAACACATTCTTGCTGAATAAAAGTATTAATTTATTTTAAAAAATGCTGACCCCAAACTTTTGAATAGTAGAGTATATTGTAACACAAAATTTCTATCTTGAATAAACACTGTTCTTTTTAACTTTTTATTTATCAAAGAATCCTGAAAAAATATCACAGGTCCCAAAAAATATTAAGCAGCACAACTGTTTCCAACACTGATTATAAATCATCATATTAGAATGATTTCTGAAGGATCGTGTGACACCTGAAGACTGGAGTAATGATGCTGAAAATTCAGCTTTGATCACAGAAATAAATTTTATTTTAAAGTATATTAAAAAAAAAATTTTTATTTTAAATTGTAATAATATTTCACAATATTATTTTATTTATCAAAGTATTTTTTATCAAATAGATACAGCTTTAATGAGCATAAGAAACTTCTTTAAAAAAAACTTTACTGATCCCAAACTTTTGAACGGCAGTGTATTATATATACTGTAAAAAATGTTTTTTCAGGTAACCTAAAATGTTTATCATTTTTTAGTTACATCAAGGGTCAAATCAAATATAAATAGCACATTAAAGTTAAAAGTTACACACTTTTTTGAGTGTGTGCTGTACAGGTCTGTTATAAATATTGTTTTGCTCAGGTGGCCGAAATGTCTGCCCAATAGACAAAAGTTTTGCTCAGCAAGAAAAAAAATTAGAGGGAACATTGCACCAGACTAACTCTTTGACTCTCATGGGTCAAAACAGCACCCTTGTCCATGTCCTTGAGAAAGTCTGCCTGGAAAAATGCCATGCCATCAAATAAACAATATAATAGCTGCTGAAAATTAAGCCTTGCCATCACAGAAATAAGTTACATTTTAAAATATATAAAAAAATATTTATATGTTAATGACATTTAAACCTAGCAGACATAGCAGTAAGGTGTCTTTTAGAGATATTTATTTATATTTCAGTTTTTCTTTCTTTGGCAATATAAATTGCAGTAAATTTTTAAACATTACCTTCATTTTCAACTACTATCTAGTTTGATTTGAAGTGGCATTTGAAACATACTTATCTATGATTTGAATTTGAGAGCATGTAATTAAGGTAATTTGACACTCTAATCATTGATCATATGCTAAAAGTCTTGCAAAATTCAGTTTTATTTTGTTCCAAACAAAGAAAGAATGTCCTGACCACTTCAGTGTATGGCCCGGCATTTACATGAAGTACAAGAATGAGGATTTGATTGCTCTGTCTTTGTGGACTGTTGATGGCAAATCAGATGATGATTCATTCTGATGAAATGTTTGGTTATTGGATATGCGATTTATTTGGTGCTCTGCAGAAACTAGACGATCTCGACAAGTGAGATATTTGTCACAACCCCCTTATTTCCTGTGATGATTTCAACACCAGAGACTAATTAGCATAATTAGTATTAATTTCTTTCCAAAGCATAGGGGTTCCATTAACTTAGCATGCATTAAGGAGAGCAGAAATTATTTGTGACATTTCCCTTCATGTTTAAACCTCTAAGTCACATTCGCTTTTGGACACCCAATATTTTTTTCCTTCAGCCTATTATTCTGAATGAACACTTCTGGCCAAAGAAGAGGAAATAATTTGACTCCATGTAATATCACAATGAATAATTTATAGAAACATGAGATACCCAAAACCCATTTAAGTGTTCTCAGCCTGCAAACTAAACAAACAATGACACTTTAAAACAAAACTGTGTGTTTCATAAATACCCTGTGGATAACCAAAATGTAATATGTAAATGTACATATTTATAGTAATTACACATGCACAGAATGCCACAATTTTGTTTACAAGAATTAAATTCAAATTATGTTACACATAACATAAAAAATCATATTTAGGTATTTTCAACAGGACATAAAAAATGTGCTCACTTTTGTTAATATTAGCGCAAAAGAATTTGAATTAAGATCATGGATGCGATTAAAGGAGCTTTCACACCCAATGTACGAGTGTCTATTACTCCCAAAGGAGCTGTTTTTCTGTCAATTATCAGTTGTTTTATAATGTGAATGCACATATTAGAATGGTCTTCCAGCCATCTGGCATCTTTTTGAACTAAATGTGCCAAGAGAGACTTTGGATCTTTACCACATCATTTTTGGTTAGGACTTAGTATAAGTTGTGAAAAAAAAGGGACAAGACTTGATTTTATATTTTATTCATCAGGAATTGATTAATAGAATGAATAATACAAAGTGGTCTGAGGGGTGATTGTAAAAGTGGGGTTGAAAAATAAGAGAGCTTGGTGACTTTTTTTTTTTTTTTTGATAATTTGCATTGATGAAACATAGACAATAAATAAGACCAGGAATGTGTATTAGGAAAGTCAATAGGGTTGACTTTACACTAAGTTGACTTCTATAAGAAATCCTGGAATAAATACCAACATAATTATTTATGTCAGTTTCCCAAGATGAAAGACGCCTTGGTCTTCAAAATCAAATTCAGTCAATGTAGAATTTGTAATATCGCAACATAGTTTTATGTATGATAGGCCGTGGCTCACTATGGCTACTTTATCTCCAGGATAAAGGAAATCACAGTTCACACAATCCAAACCTGTGCAGAGAAAAAGGTTTCCCACCATAGCTGTTCGTGCAGCACAGCGGACACCGCTCTGACAGCTGGGTTGCTGTGTTTAAATTAGGGCAAAAATCCCTACAGTAGGTGGGATATTGAACACTGTGCATTATTAAAGCAATATTTAGAAGGGCCGCCTTTCTATCCTACACAACCCTGAGGCTGCAGGGCCCCATGGTGCATGCCAGAAAATTCAGAGCAAGTCAGTCTCTCTCTCCCAGACACGAGAAACAGGTTGAAAACCTCAATCTAGCTAATTCTGTGATCCATTAATTACAGGCCCAATGGCGGCTGCGTGAGATGCAGTGATTGCGGTTCAAGGACATGTTTCCCCAGTCTGGTGGGCTGTTTTCACAGTGGCTATCTGCAGAGGGACTGGTAAGACATGCTCTGGAAGATTCATAATCCACATCTTATATCTTCCACTGCCTGACTGCTGCTCTACACTTTCTCAGAACATGACACAGACACAGATGTGTCTGCCAAGACCACACACACACACACACAAAAACATTGGCAAAGAGGCACAGAAGTTTGTGGCAGGAAACATAAATTAAAGTCAATTTTAAATAGTCTCCAGTTGAATGTTGTCTATAAAAAAAATAAAAATTGCTGTTAATTTCAAGATTACAGTTTTGAGAACATAGACAAGGAAAAGATAAAAGATAGGAAAATATTTTTTTTGTAGTTTTTTCATTGTAGTCTACACAAATTATACTAACCCCTGTAATAATGGGTGTTCACATTATTTCTCCAACCCAATATATATCATATTGGCACAAAAAGTATAAACGTAAACAGCAGCTTTGGTTGCCAGAACTTTACCATAATAAAATATGGTAGCAACATTTTAGGTTTGATGGATTGAACTAAAATTTACAGTGAAAAAAAAACAACAAATATTTCATTAACTGATACCAACCTACTGAAGTACTAAAATCAGTTTTGAACCTTTATAATACACTGACAACCACCACTGAAACACAGTTGGTAAAGAGGAAGTCACATGTAGAATCACAAAGTAGCTTTCTCACTGAAGTAAAAGGTGTAGTGTCATGCACACCAATACAAAAATCACAAAAGCCCATAACTAATATCACACTAATGCAATAAACATAAGATAACAATTGTATGTGTGAGCAAGTTTAAGTGTGACCTCATTTCATTACATTGAAAATATAAATGCAAATAGCACCTACAAACAAATTATCTTTTCTTTAAAACTAACTTTTCCACATTTTTACAAATTTGTCATGTTTATAATGACTTTTAATCAACTGGCATTTTATTCATTTTTAATGGATGTATGAAGTAATTTCTCTTCAAATCCACACAGGTGTCCTAGCAGAGGAACCAGAAGTGTAGAGAATCACATTAACTATAAATATGATTATTGATTTTTAAACATTTTGAATAGTATATGCATCATTATTCAATAACTGTTTTGCTGGAAATGTGTGCTTGTGCTTCCTTTCTTACAAATAAGTACCACGTATTTGATGTTTTGTCATGTAATTTAATTACCTTCATACATTAACCCCCGATTTCACAGACAAGGCTTAAGCCTAGTCCCCGACTAAAATGTAAGTCTGAGCTGTTTCAACTGAAAGAAACTTGCACTGATTGATCTTGAAATATGTCAGTGCCCTTGTTTTGTCTCAAGATGCACACCAGTAATGTTTTTTCTAAGGCACGTTTATAAAAATTACTTTAAAATCCTAATTGAACTATGGCTTAGTCCTGACTTAAGCTAAGCCCCGTCTGTGAAACCGGGCCTAAGTGTTCAAATTTGTTTGAAATGATATTACAACAAAGTGAATTTCCAGCCATAACCTCAACATTCACTTACAGGATTCACATCAGTGACGCACAACCACAATTTCATCCACCTAGAAAAGTAGTCCCAACTTAAAAGGCAATTTAGACAACTTTACAGCTCAACGAACAAACATTTGTACTAAATAATTCATGTAAGCACTTTAACAAAAATAGGATCTTCACACTTCTACTTTTAGCCTTTCCAGTAGATTTACCTCATAAATGTCCAAAGCATTTCTGTGGGTCATTGGTTTATATGAAATGAAGGATGATAATTTTATAATAATTTTTCTGTTGCAAGCATCAGAGTGGTTGCTGACAGAGCCTAACATGAAATAAACCTTTATGTTTGTGGTCTTTCTTTCAAGAATTTCTTGTGCGGTTTATCCCTATTTATCATTACATCAGCATCTCAGTCTTTATTTTAATTTTTTTTTTTTTTCATTGCAACTCATTTTGTAAAGCAGTGAAAGTCACAAGAGCTTCAACTCTGAGAAGATTTCTCAGCCCATCAACAATAAAGACAGCGGAATAGATACCTCTAGCCAGTATGAGTCATTATCATCATGCAGCAATTTCCACTGCAATAATTTCTGCAAGTAATATAAACACTCCATTTGATAACACACAATAGTGGGAGGTTACGCAATATTTCCCAGGGACATGCCTCCTCTTACACTTTTGAACGATTCTTTTCCCAGCTTAATCATTGAGCTAATGGAATAGCTTTAATAAGGCTGAGACGTGCAGATCCACCATTGTATCACATTCCCTTGTTTTTGTTTAATATTGCTTAAGGATGCTGGTAGACTTAATTAGAAAGAAGAAGAAGAAGAAGAAGAAAACATCTTGATGGTTTGTGTATGTGTCAAAGCCAGTCAAATGTGGAGTTTCTGCAGACATGGGTACTTTTTGTCCCATGGACTTTTATGGGGGAAAAATACCATCTAACCATAGTTTATTTGTCATTTTTCTTTAAACACCAATTGTCTCATATATTTTCTCATATATTTTATCTCTTCACTGACATTGTCACTGTCTCCTTAGTTTTTTTTTTTAAAGATAGTACCTAATTTTAAATACTGTATGTACATATATATATATATATATATATATATATAT